>NC_057794.1:549783599-550083599 GCF_018294505.1 Triticum aestivum
CGGTTAGAGGTTTAGCAACTTTGGAGAAGTTTTCGACAAAGCGACGGCAATAGCTCGCTAAGCCCAGAAAACTCCGAACTTGCTTGACCGATTCAGGTGGAGTCCAATTAAGGACGGCTTGAACTCGCTCAGGGTTAACAGCAATACCTTTACCAGATATTACATGACCCAGATAGGTCACTTCTGACAACCAAAATTCACATTTAGAGAATTTGGCATAAAGGACGATGCTCTCGAAGTTTCTTCAACACTAGCCTTAGATGTTCGGCATGTTCTTCCTCGTTCTTGGAGTAGATGAGTATATCATCGAGGTAAACCACGACGAATTTATCCAAATACTCCATGAAGATTGAGTTCATTAACCGAGAAAAGGTGGCTGGAGCGTTGGTTAAACCGAAGGACATGACGGTGTACTCGTATTGGCCATAACGAGTAACAAAGGCCGTTTTAGGAATGTCCCCGTTCCTGATTTTGATTTGATGGTAGCCCAACCTCAAATCCATTTTGGAGAAGACTGAGGATCCAGCGAGCTGATCATACAGGTCGTTGATCCTGGGGAGCGGATATTTGTTCTTGATTGTGACCAAATTGACAGGTCGATAATCTACAACCATCCGGTCCGTACCATCCTTCTTCTTGACGAAGAGGACGGGGCAAGCCCACGGAGATGAACTAGGTCGGATGAAACCCTTTTTCAAGGACTCATCGAGTTGTTTCTTAAGCTCGGCTAGTTCTAGTGGTGCCATCTTATAGGGTCTTCTAGCAATCGGGACGGTTCCTGGAATAAGGTCTATTACGAACTCAACATCCCTGTCAGGTGGAACACCTGGCAATTCCTCTGGGAAGACATCCGGGAAGTCACGGACTACCGGGACGTCCTCAAGGTCTGGCAAAGGGCTGGCGTTAAGAGAATATAACTGTCGCTTGGCTATTCGGGTCAAGACATTGACTATCTTCCCCGAGGGATGGGTGAGTTGAACAGTCCTAGAGAAGCAATCAATTTGGGCATGATGAGCTGACATCCAGTCCATACCCAAGATGATATTAATATCTGAAGATTTGAGAGCTATCAAAGATGCGAGAAAAACAAGTCTGTCGACTTGGATTTCGTTTCCATGGCTTACTCTAGAAGTTTGCCATTTGGATCCCGGAGTTTGAATTACCATAGAGGATGGCATGTCACAGAATGCGGTGTTATGCAGACGAGCATAGCTCTCGGATATAAATGAATGAGATGCTCCTGTATCGAAAAGAACAGATGCCGGGTGGCAATTAACAAGGAGCGTACCGAGAACGACGTTGGGATCCTCTTGAGCTTCTTCGGCAGAGATACAGTTGACATGGCCACGTGCAGCGGTGGCCGGCTTGGCATGGAACACTTTCCCTGTCGGCTTGCCACGGCCAACAGCTTTAGCAGATTGGTTGGGGTTGGTCTGGGGACACTCGCGCATATAGTGGCCAGATTCCCCACACTTAAAGCAAGTCACAGAACTGGTACGTGGAGGAGCATTGTTGGTTGGACCACCATAGGGCTTGGCTGGTGCAGACTGTTGAACGGGGCGAGGCGCCTGGAAGGATGGCCTCGGTGTGAACCTGGGTGGCAGGGCAGTGTTGGGCACCCACACGCGGCGCTTCTGAGGACCAGCACCGGATGAGGAACCCACGTCACGGCCATGCTTGCGTGTTGCGTCATAATCAGTCTGACCAGTCTCAGCACTGATGGCCTTGTTAACAAGCTTCTGAAAAGATGTGCACTCATGCAGACGGAGGTCGCGGCGAAGCTCAGGACTAAGTCCCTTACGGAACCTTGCTTGCTTCTTAGCATCAGTAGAAACTTCCTCAGTTGCATATCGTGCGAGGTTACCAAACTCCCTGCTGTAAGCATCCACAGAGAGTCGGCCTTGAGTGAAACTGCAAAATTCCTCACGTTTACGGTCCATGAGACCCTCCGGAATGTGATGTTCACGGAAAGCCTCGCTGAATTCAGCCCAAGTAGTGACATGGCCCGCTGGGCGCATAGCTCCATAATTCTCCCACCATAGACTGGCGGGGCCTTCAAGATGATATGCAGCAAAGGTGACCTTGTCAGCCTCGGCTACTAGCGCGGAGCGCAGTTTGTGAGAAATACTGCGAAGCCAGTCATCAGCGTCGAGAGGCTCGACGGAGTGGTGGAACGTGGGTGGATGTAACTTGATGAAATCACTGAGTGACACCACGTTAGTCCTCTGATGGTGTGCTGTGTTCTGTTCAATACGCTCCAACAAACGGTTGGTCTCCCGCTTGTTTCTTTCGGCTTCCATCATAACCTCGGCTAGGGAAGGAGGATGAGGCAGATTTGCATTCCTGACTTCACTGCCTTCGGCCTGCTCTTGAGGAGCAGGGTTATTGCGCGTGTTGACCATCCTAGGTAAACAAGACAATGATTTAGTCAGAATGATAAGATTCCGACATAGGATACAGAATGTAAGGAATAACTCGGAATGCAAGATGATCATCCGTATGACATGGTAGATACAGAAACTGCTTCTTTATTCCATCGTCATACACACCATACAAGGTTTAGTACAAGACCAAACAAGGTACTATTACGGTGAAAAGAGGATTACATCTCATCGGAGGCATCCCAAGCTCCTATACATTATTTTTCTACACCTCCGGAAGGCGGTACAAACTAGGTCATATCCCACGAGTCACGCAGGACGATAGACGACACAGCTAGTACGAACTAGTGATACTACCACTAACTCAGACCGATCCGTAGTAGTCCTCGTAGAAGTCACCTCCATAGCCTGGAAGCTCAACATGATCATCCGGGAACAGACGATCTCGCGGAGCTTGTGGACCATAGGGGCTAGGATGAGGTCTTGGACCAACAGACGGTGGCCTGCGGGGACCGCGAGGTGGGGTGATGCCTCCTACATCACGCCAACCCATCACGTCTGGCAGAGCAGATCTCACAGGATAGAGATCGCGCATATCCGAATATCCAGCTTGCACCGCCGGTGCAAACCGAGTCAACGTGGCCCAATGGTCAGCACGGGTATTGAAGAGCTCTAGCCTCAAGGCCCGATTTTCACGGTCCTTATCCTCGAGCATCTCAGCAGTGGTGCGAGTCCGTGAATCCTCCTGAGTGGGGTCAGCATAGATAGCCTGGAGATACCCTTGTGCTCCCGGAAGTGATCCTGGCATATACCGGAAATCAGAGTCCCGAAATAGGCCAGACCTGACTCGCATGATGGTCATCATAGAGTAGGCGGCGTCCTGCACAGCCATCTCAATAGTAACCCCGAGTCCATAGGAGCAGTGAAGGGGCTCGGTGGATCCAGGATAAGATGGAAATATCCTGACAGTGCAGAGATACTGGCTTTGATTAAAGTCCCGAAATTGCTCTTCGACCGTGTACTCAGGATACCAACGGTATCCAGCCTCAGTCATTACCCTGACCAACATGGCGGTATGGCCGGGTACATCTAGGCATCGAGTCAGGCGAACCACTTGATTGAGGTCGCGAGTGGCCATCTGAAAGCACAACCATAATGCAAAGGCATTAGAATTTCTAGCAAAATTTCGGCAGCATAACAGCTGTAAATGCTCAAGAAGGATTTTGAGACATTTGACAAAGGATTTCATACACACTCAACATCATCATATCAAAGTTCTGAGTCCATCCTAACAACATAATGTGGTAGTAGAACTGAACTAGGCTTGTATCCATCAAACCTATAAGGTACTACTGATTAGTAACACGTGATCCTGATAGAGAGAATAGATCCTAATTCCTTAACCCCCGGTGGAAGAATAGACTGACTCAGATCAGAATGTCATAAGATAAAGGAGTAAAAAGAGCCTTACGTTCCAACCCACAAACAATTCCCCTACATATAACTAAAGAATTTCTAGACTCAACATCGACCAGTTTGGCTTGGAGAACCTACAGGCAGTCCGGCTCTGATGCCAACGCTGTCAGGACCCCGACTCGATGTCACATCGATCTAGCCTGTAACACCTCATATCACTTTGCGGCCTCACGCACGGTATTCCCACGGGTGTCGCCTTACCTTTGCCCGGGACCGTTTGCGCCTTTTGGCTCACGTATATGATAGTGTCGCTAGCATCCATATGATAAGGAGCCCGGGCTGACATGACTAGTCGTAAACCCAAAGTGGCACAGACTTACAGGGACAGGCATCCATGACCCAGCTTCGAACGTGTCGGTCATCAGCAAGTGGGTCCGGGCTGTAGCACTGGGCTAGCAGGACTCCGGTAAACCGGGCTGTAGCGGGCTAACAGGACTCCGGTACTCAATGCGTGACATTTCCCCGAAGGGACAGACACAGGAACGAAGAAGGACACATGCCGGCCAGCCTAAGTGTTCCAGAGCAGTAGCAAGCTACCATGGCTCAGCGGTAACACTAGGAGACATTTCCCGGTAAGAGAGGCTACTAAAGATAAACAACTAGATAGTCAGATCCCACACATACCAAGCATTTCAATAACATACACACAATATGCTCGATATGTGCAAATACAACATGGCATCACAACATGACTCTACGACACAAGTACTTTATTTAAGGCTCAGAGAGCCATACATAACATACACATAGGTACGGGTCACACGACCCAGCATTCAAGTCATACAGTCATACAAACCAGCAGCGGAAGTAACTTGTCTGAGTACAGACAACTAGTAAAATAAAAGAGGCTTGGAAAGCCTAGCTATACTACGTGGTCCTTCACAAGCTCAGGATCACCACCTGGGCCTTAGCCTACTCATTGATGTCAACGTCTACGAAGAACCCATCAGAAGGGGTTGCAGCGTCTTCTGTAAAAATGTAAATTATAGCAACATGAGTACAAAGGTACTCAGCAAGACTTACATCAGATCCTACATACATGCACATTATCAAGAAGGGTTGGTGGAGTTATTGCAGCAAGCCAGCTTTGACTCTTGGCTAGACTATCCTACGAGACTCCAACTTGAAATGGTTTTGCGCACACGAGTCCACTACTCACCACTTCAATACACTACCGAGGATCCACCTCCGTCTTCCTACGGAAGAGCCATCCTCGGCACTCACACTTATCTTGAGGCTTTTAGTAGTTTCCATTTACTTGTCTATGAACTGTATAGGCAACCAAGTAGTCCTTTACCGCGGACGCGGCTATTCGAATAGATCATGATAACCCTGCAGGGGTGTACTTCTTCATACACGCTCTCACCACTTACCGTCGTTTACACGACATGTACTCGGCAACCTTCAAGCGGAAGCCCAACGTGGGTGTCGGCCACGACCTACCTAATCACCTAAGTCTCTAGTCCAGGTTTATCGCCTATTCGGGTTCCATCCATGAGGAGATCCGGCCGAGGTTTCGCTCACAGCCCCAAACGATGTGAACAGGGTTCCCGAGATACCTAACGGGTATTCGGTACACCGTGCCACGTACCTACCGCATCACAGCCCACCCCTACGGTCAGCGCTGTCCACGGCCTCCAGTAGGCTACAAACACCAGAAACTACTTGCAACTCCTGGACAGAGAACTAGGGTGAATAAGAAGTCGAGAGGGTCCATTGGTTTCGGGCCCAATGCATGGTAGTAGCTGAATCTTAAATCACACATACAGATCTCAGTGCTTAAGGTCGGCTTCAATGAAACAACCCACCATGTACTCCTACATGGCCTCTCATCGATACCTTTACCAAATCATGTTCACCACACCACTTTCATTACCGACATAATCATTTCACTCTAGTCCATCACCCAGATGAACCAGACCTGACACGACTCTAAGCATAGCAGGCATAGCAAGGTAGGAACAACACATACATATGGCTCAATCAACTCCTACACATGCTAGTGGGTTTCATCTAGTTACTGTGGCAATGACAGGTCATGCAGAGGAAATGGGTTCAACTACCGTAACACACAGCAGTTTGAAACGCGTTGTCTTAATGCAGTAAAAGAGAGCAGGAGCGAGAACATGGGATTGTATCGATATGATCAAATGGTTGGTTGCTTGCCTGATGGTTCGATGCACTGATACGGTTCTTCGTTAGGGTAATCACGGTACTCCTCGGAGGCAGAACCTGCCGCAAAGAACACCGATACACAACCATCACCAAACAATGTGCAACAATATGATGCATGCATGAAACATGGCAATATGAGTGTGTTGGGCTAATGCAACTAAGACCAGAAGGGTTTGAACCAATTTGAATCAAAGATTCAAATTTCAAACTCAAACATGGCCCTTTAAAGTGTTTTTCCTTGTTCTGCATTAAACATCAAGTTAACTTGTTTAATCATGCATGAAAATAGTACAGATGGATAGATTGGATTTTTCTGATCATTTTTCATATATAATTTGTCTGATTTGGAGTTACAGAATAAAAGTTATGAATTTTTGAAGTTTAAACTATATTCTGGAATTTCCTATATTAGATTAAATCCAGAAAATCAATTACTGCGTCAGCCTGACGTCAGTGTGACATCAGCAGGTCAACGGGACACGTCCGGGTCAAACCTGACAGTGGGTCCCGCGTGTCAGTGTGATTAATTAAACTAAAATTAATTTAAACTAATCCTAATTAGTTAACAGGGCTGGGCCCCACCTGTCATTGACTCAGGGGAGTCAACCAGGGCCCACCCGTGGTCAAACCCGGGTCGGCTGCACCGGCGTTTAGCCGCCGGCGAGCCCGACGCGGCGGCGGAAGTGGTTTTTGCCGTTCCGGCAACCAAACGAGCCGCGGAGGCCACCGGAGAGGAGCTGAGGACGAGCCGCAGCTCTTGGTGGAGTCCGTTGGGGTCGGGGTGGCCGGAGTTGGCGCCGGCGACGACTTTGGCGGCCACCGGAGTTCGGCCGAAGTCGAACTTGTCGCTAGGGGGGTCGGTGAGGTGCGGGGAGTAGCTAGTTAGGTGCTACGTGACGCGGTGAGCATGATGGACACCGTGGAGTGGTCGGAGGGTGACCGGGAGCACGTCGGCGACGAGCTCCACGGTGGTGGGTGCGGTTGAGCTCCGGGAGGTCGCTACACGGCTCGGGAGCAAGAAAAGAAGGGAGGGGAAGATGGCTAAGCTCACGGGGAGTTCGACGAAGCCCTTGGTGCGGCCGGGGACGGACCGGAGCGACGACGGCGTTGAAGGGGATCTCCGGCGACGGCGGTTCGGGCGAGGTCGTTGCGGTGGACTCGGGCGTTGCGAGCGCTCGGGGCTCGGCTTGCTCGATGAAGTGGACAGCGGCGGAGCTCCTGGACACGACGAGAGGACGCACGGGCGGCGGGGAGCGCGGCTACGACGTAGGCACGGCGGCGGTAGCGTCGGCCATGGCTGGGGGGCGCGAGGGGGAGGAGCTGGAGAGGAGAGGGGGTGTCTGGGGGTTCGGGGAGAGAGGGAGGGCGATCCACGACGTCACCGGGCGAGGGGAGCGGCGAGGCGGCGAGCAGGTGCGTGGCGCGCGCTGCGGTCGCCGTCGGGCACCTGCCTGCCTGCCTGGCCGGCAAGCAGCTCGCTGGAGCGGCGCTGGGCTGGGCCGGCAGGTGGGCCGGGTGCTGGCGCCAGGTAAGTTTTTCTATTTTTCTCTGTTTTCTGTTTTTTAATACTTCTGCAACTTTGTTGAATTAATAAAAATACTTAGGCAACTCCTAAAATCACCAAACTACTCCTGGTCCATAGTTGGATTATTTCCAACATGAAACATTTTAGTTTGGAGATATTTGAGCATTTAAATATTTTATATAATTTTAAATGCCCAAATTCAAATATTTATGATTTAATTCAAAACCCTAAGATGGCCTAGGAAAATGTGCATCACTTTTGGCAGAGGTTCTGAACCAAGACAAAAATGATGGGCATTTTAGAAGGGCATTTCAGGTTCATTGAAAAAGTTTTTAGTAAACCCTAGTTGGTTTCAGAGGGGGCTGGGGGTTCTGTCATCCCCATTTCAGGTTTCTGATGAAAGAGTAAATATGATGCAACACTCTAATGCATGAACTAGCTAGGGTGTGACACGGGACTTCAAAGACGTTTTGAACATCATGGAGCATATGAGATGTTCCAGGAGTTGAAGTTAATATTTCAAGCAAATACCCGAGTTGAGAGATATGAAGTCTCCAACAAGTTCTATAGCTAAAAGATGGAGGAGAATCGCTCAACTAGTGAGCATGTGCTCAGATTGTCTGAGTACTACAATCGCTTGAATCAAGTGGGAGTTAATCTTCCAGATAAGATAGTGATTGACAAAATTCTCTAGTCACCATCACCAAGTTAGTAGAACTTCGTGATGAACTATGATATGCAAGGGATAACGGAAACGATTCCCAAGCTCTTCGTAATGCGGAAATTGACGAAGGTAGAAATCGAGGAAAACATCAAGTGTTGATGGTAGACAAGACCACTAGTTTCAAGAAAAGGGCAGAGGGAAGAAGGGGAACTTCAAGAAGAACAGCAAGCAGGTTGCTGCTCAAGTGAAGAACCCCAAGTCTGGTCCTAAGCCTGAGACTAAGTGTTTCTACTGCAAAGGGACTGCTCACCGACAGCGGAACTACCCCAAGTGATTGGCAGATAAGAAGGATGGCAAAGTGAACATAAGTATATTTGATATACATGTTATTGATGTGTACTTTACTAGTGTTTATAGCAACCCCTTAGTATTTGATACTAGTTCAGTTGCTAAGATTAGTAACTCGAAACGGGAGTTGCAGAATAAACAAAGACTAGTTAAGGGTGAAGTGACGATGTGTGTTGGAAGTGGTTCCAAGATTGATATGATCATCATCGCACACTCCCTATACTTTCGGGATTAGTGTTGAACCTGAATAAGTGTTATTTGGTGTTTGCATTAAGCATGAATATGATTTGATCATGTTTATTGTAATACGGTTATTCATTTAAGTAAGAGAATAAATTGTTGTTCTGTTTACATGAATAAAACCTTATATGGTTACATACCCAATGAAAATAGTTCGTTGGATCTCGATCGTAGTGATACACATATTGAAACCAAAAGATGCAAAGTTAATAATGATAGTGCAACTTATTTGTAGCACTGCCGTTTAGGTCATATTGGTGTAAAGCGCATGAAGAAACTCCATGCTAATGGGATTTTGGAATCACTTGATTATGAATCACTTGATGCTTGCGAACCATGCCTCATGGGCAAGATGACTAAGACTCCGTTCTCCGGAGCGAGCAACTGACTTATTGGAAATAATACATACTGATGTATGCGGTCCGATGAGTGTTAAGGCTCACGGCAAGTATCGTTATTTTCTGAACTTCACAGATGATTTGAGCAGATATGGGTATATCTACTTGATGAAACATAAGTCTGAAACATTTGAAAAGTTCAAAGAATTTCAGAGTGAAGTGGAAAATCATCATGACAAGAAAATAAAGTTTCTACGATCTGATCACGGAGACAAATATTTGAGTTACGAGTTTGGTCTTCAATTAAAACAATGTGGAATAGTTTCACAAACTCATGCCACATGGAACACCACAGCGTAATGGTGTGTCTGAACGTCATAACCGTACTTTATTGGATATAAGTGCAATCTATGATGTCTCTTACTAATCTACCACTATCGTTTTGGGATTATGCATTAGAGACAACTGCATTCACGTTAAATAGGGCACCATCTAAATCCGTCGAAACGACACCGTATGAACTATGGTTTGGCAAGAAACCTAAGCTGTCGTTTCTTAAAGTTTGAGGTTGCAATGCTTATGTGAAAAAGTTTCAACCTGATAAGCTCAAACCCAAATCGGAGAAGTGCGTCTTCACAGGATACCCAAAATAAAATGTTGGGTACACCTTCTATCACAGATCCGAAGGCAAGATATTCGTTGCTGAGTATGGATCCTTTCTAGAGAAGGAGTTTCTCTTGAAAGAAGTGAGTGGGAGGAAAGTAGAACTTGATAAGGTAATTGTACCTTCTCCCTTATTGGAAAATAGTTCATCACAGAAATCTGTTCCTGTGACTACTACACCAATTAGTGAGGAAGCTAATGATGATGATCATGTAACTTCAGATCAAGTTACTACCGAATCTCGTAGGTAAACCAGAGTGAGATCCGCACCAGAGTGGTATGGTAATCCTGTTCTGGAGGTCATTCTACTTGACCATGACGAACCTACGAACTATGAAGAAGCGATGGTGAGCCCAGATTCCGCAAAATGGCTTGAGGCCATGAAATCTGAGATAGGATCCATGTATGAGAACAAAGTATGGACTTTGGTTGACTTGTCCGATGATCGGCAAGCAATTGAGAACAAATGGATCTTCAAGAGGAAGACGGACACTGATAGTAGTGTTACTATCTACAAAGCTAGAATTGTCGCAAAAGGTTTTCGACAAGTCCAAGGTGTTGACTACGATGAGAGTTTCTCACTCGTATCTATGCTTAAGTCTGTCCGAATCATGTTAGCAATTGCCGCATTTTATGAAATCTGGCAAATGGATAAACAAAACTGCATTCCTTAATCGATTTATTAAAGAAGAGTTGTATATGATACAACTAGAAGGTTTTGTCAATCCTAAAGGTGCTAACAAAATATGCAAGCTCCAGCGATCCATCTATGGACTGGTGCAAGCATCTCGGAGTTGGAATATACGCTTTGATAAGTTGATCAAAGCATATAGTTTTATACAGACTTGCGATGAAGTCTGTATTTACAAGAAAGTGAGTGGGAGCACTACAGCATTTCTGATAAGTATATGTGAATGACATATTGTTGATCGGAAATAATGTAGAATTATTCTGCAAAGCATAAAGGAGTGTTTTTAAAGAAGTTTTTCAAAGAAAGACCTCGGTGAAGCTGCTTATATATTAAGCATCAAAATCTATAGAGATAGATCAAGACGCTTGATAAGTTTTTTCAATGAGTACATACCTTGACAATATTTTGAAGTAGTTCAAAAATGGAACAGTCAAAGAAATAGTTCTTGGCTATGTTACAAGGTATGGAATTGAGTAAGACTCAAAAGCCCGACCACGGCAGAAGATAGAAAGAGGATGAAAGTCATTCCCTATGCCTCAGCCATAGGTTCTATAAAGTATGCCATGATGTGTACCAGATCTATTGTATACCCTACACTGTGTTAAGCAAGGGAGTACAATAGTGATCTAGGAGTAGATCACTGGACAACGGTCAAAATTATCCTTAGTGGAATAAGGATACGTTTCTCGATTATGGAAGTGAAAAAAGGTTCGTCATAAAGGGTTACGCCGATGCAAGTTTTGACACTAATCTAGATGAATCTAAGTCTCAATCTAGATACATATTGAAAGTGAGAGCAATTAGCTAGAGTAGCTCCGTACAGAGCATTGTTGACATAAATATTTGCAAAATACTTACAGATCTGAATATAACAGACCCGGTGACTAAAATTATCTCACAAGCAAAACATGATCACACCTTTGTACTCTTTGGGTGTTAATCACATAGCGATGTGAACTAGATTACTGACTCTAGTAAACCCTTTGGGTGTTGGTCACATATCAATGTGGACTATGGGTGTTAAACACCTGGTGATGTGAACTATTGCTATTAAATCACATGGCGATGTGAACTAGATTATTGACTCTAGTGCAAGTGGGAGACTGAAAGAAATATGCCCTAGAGGCAATAATAAAGTTATTATTTATTTCCTTATTTCATGATAAATGTTTATTATTCATGCTAGAATTGTATTAACCGGAAACATAATACATGTGTGAATACATAGACAAAACAGAGTGTCACTAGTATGCCTCTACTTGACTAGCTCGTTAATCAAAGATGGTTATGTTTCCTAATCATGGACAAAGAGTTGTCATTTGATTAACGGGATCACATCATTAGTTGAATGATCTGATTGACATGACCCATTCCATTAGCTTAGCACCCGATCGTTTAGTATGTTGCTATTGCTTTCTTCATGACTTATACATGTTCCTATGACTATGAGATTACGCAACTCCCGTTTGCCGGAGGAACACTTTGTGTGCTACCAAACGTCACAACGTAACTGGGTGATTATAAAGGAGCTCTACAGGTGTCTCCAAAGGTACATGTTGGGTTGGCGTATTTCGAGATTAGGATTTGTCACTCCGATTGTCGGAGAGGTATCTCCGGGCCCTCTCGGTAATGCACATCACATAAAGCCTTGCAAGCATTGCAACTAATGAATTAGTTGTGAGATGATGTATTACGGAACGAGTAAAGAGACTTGCCGGTAACGAGATTGAACTAGGTATTGAGATACCGACGATCGAATCTCGGGCAAGTAACATACCGATGACAAAGGGAACAACATATGTTGTTATGCAGTCTGACCGAATCTTCGTAGAATATGTGGGAGCCAATATGAGCATCCAGGTTCCGCTATTGGATATTGACTGGAGACGTGTCTCGGTCATGTCTACATTGTTCTCGAACCCGTAGGGTCCGCACGCTTAAGGTTTCAATGACAGTTATATTATGAGTTTATGAGTTTTGATGTACCGAAGGAGTTCAGAGTCCTGGATGAGATTGGGGACATGACGAGGAGTCTCGAAATGGTCGAGATGTAAAGATCTATATATTGGACGACTATATTCGGACATCGGAAAGGTTCCGAGTGATTCGGGTATTTTTCGGAGTACCGGGTAGTTACGGGAGAAGCACTGGGCCTTGATGGGCTTTAGTGGGAAGAGAAGAAAGGGCCAAAGGGCTGCTGCGCCCCCCCTCCCCTCTGGTCCGAATTGGACTAGGGAAAAGGGGGCCGACCACCTTTCCTTCTCCTCTACTTCCTTCTCCCTTCCTCCCCTCTTGGTGGACTCCTACTAGGACTTGGAGTCCTAGTAGGACTCCACATCCTGGCCGCACCAATTGCCTTGGCCGGCCTCCTCCTCCTCCATCCTTTATATACCGAGGCAAGGGGCACCCCATGAACACAAGTTGATCCACGTGATCATATTCTTAGCCGTGTGCAGTGCCCCCTTCCACCATAGTCCTCGATAATATTGTAGCGGTGCTTAGGCGAAGCCCTGCGACGGTAGTACATCAAGGTCGTCACCACGCCGTCGTGCTGACGGAACTCTTCCCCGACACTTTGCTGGATCGGAGTCCGGGGATTGTCATAGAGCTGAACGTGTGCTAGAACTCGGAGGTGCCGTAGTTTCGGTGCTTGATCGGTCGGGCCGTGGAGACGTACGACTACATCAACCAAACGCTTCCGTTGTCGATCTACAAGGGTACATAGATCATACTCTCCCCTCTCGTTGCTATGCATCACCATGATCTTGCGTGAGCGTAGAATTTTTTTTGAAATTACTATGAAACCCAACACCGCTATGATCAGCAGCTCGTCGAGGGTTTCTGGCTCGTCGCAGAGGAGCTTGTGCTTGAGGAGGGTGCCTTCTCTGCACCCGGCTGTGAAGTACTCGATGGCCTGCACCTCATGCACGCCCTCACAGGAGTTCCGAAGCTCGGCCCAACGCGTGAGGTAATCGTGAGTTGACTCGTCGGGGACTTGCACGCACAAGGAGAGCTGATGAGGCTTGGGAGGACGCTTGTACGTGCTGGTGAAGTTGCGGACGAATGCTTCGGTGAAGTCGACCCAGCTGTTGATGCTGCGGGGCTTTAGGCTGTTCAGCCATGTCCGGGCCGTGCCCTGGAGCATGAGCAGAACGTACTTTACGGTGACACGCTTGTTGCCATTCGCTATGCTGACAGCCGTGGAGTAGTCGACTAGCCAGTCTTCCGGCTTCACGGAGCCGGTATACTTGGGCGTGTCTCTTGGGAGCATGAACCCTCTAGGAAAGGGCTCGTCCCGAATGCGGGGCCTGAAACAAGGCGGACCCAGCTCGTCTTCTTCTTCCAGCGCTAAGGATCGATGAAGTCGGTCGATCCGGTGGCGGGCGTCATTCTCTCCAACTCCCTCTCGGCGGCGAAGGCGGTCGCCGAGAGTCGGATGGTCAACAGGCGGCGGGGAGACTCGCCTCTCCTTGCGGGGAGGGGGAGGCGGACAGTCATCCCGTCGTTCCACTGCTCTCGGGCGGCCGTCTCGGTCGCGCTCTATGGTAATGCGAGTCCAACTGTGGCTGACAGCCGGCTCCCTGTCCCTTCTTCCTCGGGCGCCGCCAGTCGGCGTCCGAGATGTCGCGCCTTGATCTCGGTGAAGGTTGTCGTTTGGCCGCTGCTGCGCCTCCGTGCGGCAGCCGGCCTCGTTCTGCGCGGCGGCCGCGTCGAGGAGCCGCTGGACTCGCTCCATCATGAGGCGGCGCTCTTCGCCCTCGAAATTGTCCAGCTCATCCGCCGCTGCTTGGGCGGCTCGGTTGTTCTCCGCTGGTGTAGCGTACACTGGGCGGCTTGCCCCAAACAGGTTGGCGATGGCTACGCCGCGCTGCTGGACCGTGCCAAGGCGGCTGGGCCCCGCCAGGGTCGGCGAGCCACCGACGGCGCGATCCATCTCCCGCTGGTAGGCTTCTGACAAGCGTCTCATGCTGGCCAGCTTCTTCACGCCTTCAACGAGCTGAAGGTGGCGCGCCTCCAACGTCTCTGCGTCAATGTCTTTCGGAATGGGTGCAGTTAGGTCTTGCAGCGCCACGCCGAGTGAGTCGTGCACTCCTCCGCCGGGGAGCTCGTCATGACTGATGACGAGCACCTCAGTGACGGTGCTTCCGTTGCTCTCCGCACGAGGGAGAGGTTCATCGTAGACCACCACGTTGGTGGGGAACGCGTCGAGCGACGCGGTGTCGGAGTCGACCAGCCTCGGGTCGGTGGAGCCCACAGACTCCAAGTCTATGGCTGGCTCGCCGGAAACATGGAGTTGATCAAGGAGGCTCGTGAGGAGGCTCTCGGGGCCGCCCGTGCCTGCGTTGGATGCAGGTTTGTCGGAGAGGCGGACCTCGCCGACAAGTTCGGCTAGGCAGCTGGCTGCGCAGGCGATCTCAACGTCGCTTAGCGCGTCGGCGCAAACTCCATCTGGCGTGCCTGGCTGGCTGCGCTCACCAGGGAGAAAAAGTTCCCGTCCAGAACAGGTCTTCGGACGGCGGTGCACCAGGTCCCACGGTGGGCGCCAAATGTCGGGGGTTTGGTGCGACATATGCCAAAGGATGGCTTATCATGGTGGGGGCGAGTAGAACGTCGCCGGTGCCTGGAAACGGGATGAGGTGAAGACATGCATGCCGGCGAATCTTACCCAGCTTCAGGGCTCTCCGAGGAGATAATACCCCTACTGCTGCTCCGCGGGGTCTCCGCATGATCACTATGGCAAGGTGTTTATACGGTTGCTCCTTGAGCTATTTCTAGGAGGTAGGAGAGGGCAAGGCTAGCTCTCTCCCTTCTATATGATCTGGTCTAGAGCTAATGAGTTTCAACCCTTTGCATGGGTGCCCTGGGGGGTTTATATAGGCCTACCCCCAGGGGTACAATGGTAATCCGGCTGGACGCGGGCCCAGCCGTCAGCGCCTCCGGCCTTCGTCTTCTTTGCCGACCGCTGGGGCCCGCCGGCTGGCGGGCCCCACTGACTGGCCTGGTACGGAGCCGACAGGCCGCGTCCGCCGCGGGTGGGTCTTGCCGGCTGCTGATTACTATAACCGTGCTTCTGATGACGCGGGCTTGATCATGGGGTCGTGGCAACAGCCCAGCCGCCTGGCGGGCGATCACTATTGCCACTCTCCATCACATTTTGATTAATGGTGCGTGGGCCCCGGGGGAGGGCTCGGCCGACTCCCCCAGGCCAACTTCCGATGGGTCCGACTAGTGGTCCTCTTGCCGTCTCTTGTGGTCTCACCGTCTGGTGGGACCCGCAGCCTCTGAGCCGTACAGACAAGCCGTCGTGGGTGCAGGATTCGGTCCTGCGGTGCTGATATCAGGGCCGGCACGGCAACAGTGCCACGCCGCACGTAGATCTTCCGGGGTACGGCGTGCTGTGGCCATGCCCGCCCTTGGTAAGGGGCGGGAGTGGGCTTCACTGTAGCCACTCCCCTACCCCGTCCCCCCTTGACGAGGTCACGGGGTTTGTTGGAATCGCAGGCCGACTCCCCAAAGCCGGCTTCTCTGGAAGTCGCCAGTCAGGAGTCGGCTTACCCTGCGGTCATCCCTAGGACTCGGCCGCGAGTGGTCAGTCGGCCGTCTTGTCGTGGACTTCTTGAAGGCGGCTCTCCGTCCTGGGGTCTTGAGGGGCGCAGCCTGCCCCGATGTCTTGAAAGGTTCTGGGGCTTGGGTTGGCCTACCCGTGGCCCATTACTCCGACAAGGAGCTTGCTGATTTGCATGCTCTTCAGCAGGGTCTTCGTCAGTATTTTGCCTCGTTTCAGATTCTTCGTGAGGATTTGTCATTGCTGCATAAAAAATGGGCAGATGTTAGAAGCATAGTCGAGTGTCACAGGAAAAAACCTGCATGGTGTGAAAACAAATTTGCATGGATAGAGAGGCACGGGTTGTTTTACCATAGAAGCACAGGGTACATCTATTCTTTGTTCATGGTATTTCACAGTAGAGGCACTTAATTTGAAAAACGGTTACATTGACCGGACAAGGGATGTAGAAAATCTCATACGGTTATTAGTTTAGGCCTCTCAGGATGCTTGCGGGGTTTGGATCTAAGGACGTATTCTAGTTACTGATGTTTCAGGTTTTTTACTTTTGAGCGCAAATCGTATGGCGAAAATCCCAGGGCGGAGAGCAGTAGCATTTCTATTAAATCTCGTCTCTGCGCTAGTTCAATTTGATAGGCAAATTCATTTAGGTTATTAGAAAACTCCTTGGTAGCGGTGGCTAGGGTTGCCGTTCCTGGAAGTTGAAAAATCACTACGATATACCCGGTGGAATGGAGTGGGATAGAATGATAATTACCTTCAGTTGCTTGTGCTGTGTTCTTCGCTTTCATCCGCTTATTGTGTCGTTGCCTCTTTTTTGTTGCGATTTCCGCCGCCGCTGTTGAAGTCCTCGCCGTCGGTCGCCGGAGGCGGCGGGGTTATTGGTGTTGTCGCGGGCAGAGTGTGGCTATTTGTTTGTCGGATTTGAGTGTGGTTGGCGAACGCGGTGGAGGTTGTCCGGTGACGCGAACTCGATTTCGAGTTTGTGTTTGTGTGTAGAAGGAAGGAGGAGAGCGTGCGGGAGTGATGAAGGTTTCGAGATTTACTTTGCGGAAGGGGAAGCAAGGTAATAGAAGAGGGAGGGAGAGATGGAAACCATCGAACCTTCTCTAATCTTCAGCCGTCAGTTTGGGCATCAAGATTCGTTATGCTTGGCTTGGTTTTTTTTGTGCTACAGTATTTTTTTAGTGTTGAGACTGTTAGTTCTGAAGTGGAGCCTCTCTACAGGCATTTGGATGCAGGCACACGAGGCACATAAGTGCAGGTTCTACAGGCACATGGATGCAGGCACAGGAAGCACGGAAGTGTGGGTTCTACAGGCACTTCCAGAGGGAAGCACAGGAGACACGGAAGTGTGGGTTCTACAGGCAGTTAGAGAACCACGGGTCAGGCCAGTGTCGTATGAGGCACGTGGATGCAAGCAGTGGAGGCACGGAAATGCAAGTAATACAGGCACGGACATGCTGCTTCTTGAGGCACGGGTACCAACCCTGTGGATGTAGTACAAGAGTGCGGTGGCAGAGGCATGTGTTAGAATGGTCGGTTAAAGAGGCATGGTTATGAAGTCTCGGGAGCGACGCGGGCGTGGCAGTGGGACCTTGTAAGAGTCATGACGCATGTTTCGTTAGGCATGTGAGGCACGTTGGTTCAGGCATGGAATGTAGAAAAGGTGAATCGACAACTAGCACGTACGTGTGTTTTCTCAAGTCACGGGTGTGTACTCTCTGGATGCACAAATGTGTGGCGGGAGAGGCATGGGTCCGACTACTCGGTTACAGAACAACGTTCGTGAAGTCACGTGGGTGTGGCGTTATGGGGCACGTAAGAGTCTGGGCGAGTGCCACGTGAGGCACGTGGGTGCATGTATGTGTAGGCAAAGAAGTGAAGGCACCACGTTTGTGAAGTCACGTGGCAGTGCTAAAGTGGAGGCTTTCTACAGGCATGTGGATGCAGGCACACGAGGCACTGAAGTGCAGGTTCTACAGGCACGTTGACGCATGCACAGGAGGCCAGTGTTGTGTGAGGCGTGTGGATTTAAGCAGTGGATGCACGGAAATGAAGCCAACGTAGCCACGGACATGCTGCTTCTCGAGGCACGGGTATCAATCCTGTGGATGTAGTAGAAGACTGCGGTTTGAGAGGCATGTGTTAGAATGCTCGGTTAAAGAGGCATGGTTGTGAAGTCTCGGGAGCGACAAAGGCACGCACGTGTGTTTTATCAAGTCACGGGTGTGCACTCTATGGATGCACAAACATGTGGCTGCAGAGGCATGGGTCCGAGCGTTAGAATGCTCGGTTAAAGAGGCATGATTGTGAAGTCTCGGGAGCGACAAAGGCACGTACGTGTGTTTTCTCAAGTCATGGGTGTGCACTCTATGGATGCACAAATGTGTGGCTGCAGAAGCATGGGTCTGAGTGTTAGAATGCTTGGTTAAAGAGGCATGGTTATGAAGTCTCGGGGGGCGACAAAGGCACGTTGGAACAGACATGGAAGGCAGAAAAGGTGAATCCATAACAGGCACGTACGTGTGTTTTCTTAAGTCATGGGTGTTCACTCTCTGGATGCACAAACGTGTGGCGGCAGAGGCATGGGTCCGACTACTTGGTTACAGAACCAAGGTTGTGAATGTGAGCTGGGTGTGGCACGACAGGCCCCGTAGAAGTCACGGCAAGTGTCATGCAAGGCACGTGGTTGTACGCACATGAGGCAGGGCTTAGAGTGTACAGGAGGCACGGATTCCGGTACAGGGGGCACTGAAGTAAAAACACTGCTGTGACGGACATGAGGCACTTACCTTGAAAATAGTTACAATCAAGGGACAACAGGCAGAGAAAATCTGGTGTAATTACCAAGTCGGAGCTCTCAGTATGCTTGAAGTATTTGGATCGTTTGAGGTATTATAGTTAGTGAAGTGGCAGATGTAGTACTTTTAAGCACATTTCGTGTGGTGAAAATTCCGTAGCCGGGAGCAGTAGCGTTTTTATTAAATGTCGTGTGTACGGTACTTCAATTTTTGAGACAAGTTGATTTTGGATAGTGCAAAACTCTGTTTTTTGTGGTGGATAGGGTTGTTGTCCCTGTAGAATGGAATGTAATGGGATAGATTGTTATTTACATTCGATTGCTTCTGTTCGGCTTCTCGCTTCCATCGGTCGATTCTGTCTGTTCGTTTTTTTTGTGATCTCCGCCGGCGGTGTTGAAGTCCTTGCTTCATCGTCGTCTGGTGGGCGCATCGTTTGACGGTGTGTGTCTTGAAGTGGGAGGGTGGTTGGCGAAGCGTGGTGGCGGTTGTTTTGCAAGGGGAACTCTACTTGGAATTTGGTGTAATGAACCTATGAGGAGATCTTGTGTCAGTGTGGAATGTTTCGAGATTTTGCTGTGGAAGAGAGGAAGGAAGAGAGTAGTGGAGGTGGGATAAATGGAAATGATGGAACCGTATGTAATCTTCGACGGTCTGATTTTTGTATCAAGATTCGTGTCGCCTGGTTTTTTTTCCGCTATAGCATCTTAGTAGATGTGTGAGGCACGAGACACCAGGTTCTACAGGCACCGACATTGTTATTTTAGAGGCACTGGTATCAACTCTGCGGATGCACAAATATGTGGTGGCAGGGGCATGCATCTGAAGACTTACTCAGAAAGTCACGGTTGTGAAGTCTTTAGAGTTACGAGCGTGTGTCGCCACGGGAAATTTGGTAGTAGAGGCATCGGTGTGAATAGTACTCAGAGAGTATCTGTTGTGGGTCCGCATGTGTGAAGTCTGTGCAGCATTGGTCGTGTGGTAGTAGCGGTGTGCGCCGGGAAAGGTGCGAGCAATAACATTTGTTACGTGCTTAATCGGACGATTTGACGGTTGCTTTTTCCCGCCAACCGCGAGGGTTGCCACTCGGCGGTTGTCTTGACGCACAGCAACGACGAGCGCATGTCTTCGGCCCTCTCTACCACGACGAGGCCGCGTCCAACCGCCTCCTCCACGACACAAACCTTGGTAGAAAAGGGTAACTGCGCTTCCATTGCCGCTCAATTCCGAAAACATTTTTGCCGTTCCATCTCAACTAGCATCTCCTCACAATCTCTGTGTGACGGCGGCCATCGTTGGAGGAGCGTAATGCCGGAGGAACCATCTGCCAAGCGTCCCCGTGGTGAGACGTCCAACCAGAGCATGGAGGTCGACGACGTTCAGGTCCCTGGTCAGAAGCACGACTACAAAGTGCACCACAAGGAGGTTGACATCCACGGCAAGGAAAAGCTAGATGTCGTATGCACCAGCAATCCTGAGGAAGCCGACAAGATGATCAGCAGGATCCTGAAGAGGGTCTGCGGCTTGTACCCTCAGTACATCGGCGTTGATGTCGAGTATACCAGGGAGGACCAACCTCCGCAGAGGGCAGCGGTTCTACAGTTATGCATGGAGGAACTCTGTTTGGTATATCACATCACAGCGGCAACAAAATGGTGAACCATCCTACAGTTCCAACCTCTCCATGCTTCTGTTTAATTATCTTTTCATCCAGAAATTTGATTAGATTGGTTTATTGACTTGATGTATAAGTGAAGTTTCTGAAGTAGATGCAGCACAATAGATTTTGAACTTGACTCACCAGATAAGTTTATGTATTTGATGCACTAGATTAATTTATGGGTTTGATGTATGAGATTATTTTCTAAACTTGATGTTCTAGCGTACTTTCTATTCTAGTGTATTCAGTTTCTTGAATTGATCTGTTAATGTGGCTAAGAAGTAGATAGGTAATTGGTTCAAGTGTAAATTCCAAAAATAAAATTAAGCATGTACTTGATCGATACTTGATGAATCCACCTTAAATGTGCCATCCCCCTGCAGGCTCAAGAGCCTGCGCCCGTTCCTGAAGGAGGACAGGTTCTACACCTTTGCCGGCTTCAGTATTGAAGGTGACAAAGAGATGCTGCGAAGTTCTGGTTTGGAGATCAACCCCGACAAGTACATCGACATCCAGCGCAAATGGAGAGTTCCTTTCAAGGGAAGAAAGAGGTACCACTCTTTGGCTGATGTTGCAGGTAGCGTGATCCACCCATTCTACAAATAGATGAAGGATAAGATTGATAGAGTTGAAGACCATAAACTGTGGGGGATCAGCCCACTGCCAAATTACCTCATTGAGTATGAAGTGATAGATGCGTACGCAACCTACGAGTCGTGGAAGAGAATTGAAAACATCAGAGAAGGTCTGGAGAGTGCAAAAGAGGTAGAGAAGAATTATGATGATCCTTACTACGGGTACTAGTGATGACGAAAACATAGAAAACTGGTCGTGGAGTTGCTTGTGTTTATGCTTGTCCTTTCTATTGTATCAGGTTCGTAGTTTACTTCTGTTAGAACGAAGGCGTTTGTAATGTCATCTGTATCAGGTTAAACAAGTTTCCTTATGTCAAGTTGTAGTTTGTTTATGTGATTGAGCAAGTTATTTAGCTTGCTAAGTACTATGTTTATTCAACAATCATGTTATTTTGAAGTAGTAATGTACTAACCCTGTGGATGTAGTACAAGAGTGCGGTGGCTGAGGCATGTGTTAGAATGCTCGGTTAAAGAGGCGTGGTTGTGAAGTCTCGGGAGCGACGCGGGCGTGGCAGTGGGACCATGTAAGAGTCAAGGCGCATGTTTCGTTAGGCATGTGAGGCAGGTTGGTTCAGGCACAGAAGGCAGAAAATGTGAATCGACAAGTGGCACGTACGTGTGTTTTCTCAAGTCACGGGTGTGTACTCTCTCGATGCACAAATGTGTGGCGGGAGAGGCATGGGTCCGACTACTCGGTTACAGAACAACGTTCGTGAAGTCACTTGGGTGTGGCGTTACGGGGCACGTAAGAGTCTGGGCGAGTGCCACGTGAGGCACATGGGTGCATGTACGTGTAGGCAAAGAAGTGAAGGCACCACGTTTGTGAAGTCACGTGGTAGTGCTGAAGTGGAGCCTTTCTACAGGCATGTGGGTGCAGGCACACGAGGCACTGAAGTGCAGGTTCTACAGGCACGTTGACACAGGCACAGGAGGCCAGTGTTGTGTGAGGCGCGCGGTTTGTGCATCCATAGAGTGCACACCCGTGACTTGAGAAAACACACGTACGTGCCTTTGTCGGGGTCCGAGCGTTATAATGCTCAGTTAAAGAGGCATGGTTGTGAAGTCTCGGGAGCGACAAAGGCACGTACGTGTGTTTTCTCAAGTCACGGGTGTGCACTCTATGGATGCACAAACGTGTGGCTGCAGAGGCATGTGTCTGAGTGTTAGAATGCTCGGTTAAAGAGGCATGGTTGTGAAGTCTCGAGAGCGACAAAGGCACGTTGGTTCAGGCATGGAAGGCAGAAAAGGTGAATCCATAACAGGCACGTACGTGTGTTTTCTTAAGTCACGGGTGTGCACTCTCTCGATGCACAAACGTGTGGTGGTAGAGGCATGGGTCCGACTACTTGGTTACAGAACCAAGGTTCTGAAGTGAGGTGGGTGTGGCACGACAGGCCCCGTAGGAGTCACGGAAAGTGTCATGCGAGGCACGTGGTTTTACGCACATGAGGCAGGGCTTAGAGTGTACAGTAGGCACGGATTCTGGTACAGGGGGCACTGAAGTAAAAACACTGTTGTGACAGACGCGAGGCACATAACTTGAAAATAGTTACAATCAAGGGACAACGGGCAGAGAAAATCTGGTGTAATTACCAAGTTTGAGCTCTCAGTATGCTGGAAGTATTTGGATCGTTTGAGGTATTATAGTTAGTGAAGTGGCAGGTGTAGTACTTTTAAGCACATTTTGTGTGGTGAAAATTCCGTAGCCGGGAGCAGTAGCGTTTCAATTAAATGTCGTGTGTACGGTACTTCAATTTTTGAGACAAATTGATTTTGGATAGTGCAAAACTCTATTTTTTGTGGTGGATAGGGTTGTTTTCCCTGTAGAATGGAATGTAATGGGATAGATTGTTATTTACATTCGATTGCTTGTGTTTGGCTTCTTGCTTCCATCGGTCGATTCTGTCTGTTCGTTTTTTTTGTTGTGATCTCCGCCGGCGGTGTTGAAGTCCTTGCTTCGTCGTCGTCTGGTGGGTACTTTGTGTTGTTGGGCGCATCGTTTGACGGTGTGTATCTTGAAGTGGGAGGGTGGTTGGCGAAGCGTGGTGGCGGTTGTTTTGCGAGGGGAACTCTACTAGGAATTTGGTGTAATGAACCTATGAGGAGATCTTGTGTCAGTGTGGAATGTTTCGAGATTTTGCTGTGGAAGAGAGGAAGGAAGAGAGTAGTGGAGGTGGGATAAATGGAAATGATGGAACCGTATGGAATCTTCGATGGTTTGATTTTAGTATCAAGATTTGTGTCGCCTGGTTTTTTTCCGCTATAGCATCTTAGTAGACGTGTGAGGCACGGAACACCAGGTTCTACAGGCACCGACGTTGTTATTTTAGAGGCACTGGTATCAACTCTGTGGATGCACAAATATGTGGTGGAAGGGGCATACATCTGAAGACTTACTCAGAAAGTCATGGTTGTGAAGTCTTTAGAGTTACGAGCGTGCGTCACCATGGGCAGTTTGGTAGTAGAGGCATCAGTGCGAATAGTACTCAGAGAGTATCTATTGTGGGTCCGCATGTGTGAAGTCTGTGCAGCATTGGTCGTGTGGTAGTAGCGGTGTGCGTCGGGAAAGGTGCGAGCAATAACATTTGTTACGTGCTTAATCGGACGATTTGACGGTTGCTTTTTCCCACCAACCTCGAGGGTTGCCACTCGGCGGTTGCCTTGACGCACAGCAACGACGAGCGCATGTCCTCGGCCCTATCTACCACGACGAGGCCGCGTCCAACCGCCTCCTCCATGACCTAGACCTTGGTAGAAAAGGGTAACAACGCTTCCATAGCCGCTCAATTCCGAAAACATTTTTGCCGTTCCATCTCAACTAGCATCTCCTCACAATCTCTGTGTGACGGCGGCCATCGCTGGAGGAGCGTAATGGCGGAGGACCAACCTCCGCAGAGGGTAGCGGTTCTACATTTATGCGTGGAGGAACTCTGTTTGGTATATCACATAACAGCGGCAACAAAATGGTGAACCATCCTACAGTTTCATCCTCTCCATGCTTCTGTTTAATTATCTTTTCATCCAGAAATTTGATTAGATTGGTTTATTGACTTGATGTATCAGTGAAGTTTCTGAAGTAGATGCAGCACAATAGATTTTGAACTTGACTCACCATATCAGTTTATGTATTTGATGCACTAGATTAATTTATGGGTTTGATGTATGAGATTATTTTCTGAACTTGATGTTCTAGCGTACTTTCTGTTCTAGTGTATTCAGTTTCTTGAATTTATCTGTTAACGTGGCTAAGAAGTAGATAGGTAATTGGTTCAAGTGTAAATTCCAAAAATAAAAATAAGCATGTACTTGATCGATACTTGAGGAATCCACCTTAAATGTGCCATCCCCCAGCAAGCCCAAGAGCCTGCGCCCGTTCCTGAAGGAGGACAGGTTCTACACCTTTTTGCCGGTTTCAGTATTGAAGGTGACAAAGAGATGCTGCGAAGTTCTGGTTTGGAGAGCAACCCCGACAAGTACATCGACATCCAGCGCAAATGGAGAGTTCCTTTCAAGGGAAGAAAGAGGTACCACTCTTTGGCTGATGTTGCAGGTAGCGTGATCCACCCATTCTACAAACAGATGAAGGATAAGATTGATAGAGTTGAAGACCATAAACTGTGGGGGATCAGCCCACTGCCAAATTACCTCATTGAGTATGCAGCGATAGATGCGTATGCAACCTACGAGTCATGGAAGAGAATTGAAAACATCAGAGAAGGTCTGGAGAGTGCAAAAGAGGCAGAGAAGAATTATGACTATCCTTACTACGGGTACTAGTGACGACGAAAACATAGAAAACTGGTCGTGGAGTTGCTTGTGTTTATGCTTGTCCTTTATATTGTATCAGGTTCATAGTTTACTTCTGTTAGAATGAAGGAGTTTGTAATGTCATCTGTATCAGGTTAAACAAGTTTCCTTATGTCAAGTTGTAGTTTGTTTATGTGATTGAGCAAGTTATTTAGCTTGCTAAGTACTATGTTTATTCAGCAATCATGTGATTTTGAAGTAGTAATGTACCAACCCTGTGGATGTAGTACAAGAGTGCGGTGGCAGAGGCATGTGTTAGAATGCTCGGTTAAAGAGGCGTGGTTGTGAAGTCTCAGGAGCGACGCGGGTGAGGGAGTCCTGGATTAGGGGGTGTCCGGATGGCCGGACTATACCTTCAGCCGGACTCCTGGACTATGAAGATACGAGATTGAAGACTTCGTCCCGTGTCCGGAAGGTACTTTCCTTGGCGTGGAAGGCAAGCTTGGCGATACGGATATGTAGATCTCCTACCATTGTAACCGACTTTGTCTAACCCTAACCCTCTCCGGTGTCTATATAAACCGGAGGGTTTTAGTCCGTAGGACAACATACAGAACAACAATCATACCATAGGCTAGCTTCTAGGGTTTAGCCTCTCCGATCTCGTGGTAGATCTACTCTTGTACTACCCATATCATCAATATTAATCAAGCAGGACGTAGGGTTTTACCTCCATCAAGAGGGCCCGAACCTGGGTAAAACTTCGTGTCCCTCGCCTCCTGTTACCATCCGGCCTAGACGCACAGTTCGGGACCCCCTACCCGAGATCCGCCGGTTTTGACACCGACATTGGTGCTTTCATTGAGAGTTCCTCTGTGTCGTCGCCGTTAGGCTTGATGGCTCCTACGATCATCAATAGCGATGCAGTCCAGGGTGAGACCTTCCTCCCCAGACAGATCTTCGTCTTCGGCGGCTTCGCACTGCGGGCCAATTCACTTGGCCATCTGGAGCAGATCGAAAGCTATGCCCCTGGCCGTCAGGTCAGATTTGGAAGTTTAAACTACACGGCTGACATCCGCGGGGACTTGATCCTCGACGGATTCGAGCCACTGCCAAGCGCGCCGCACTGTCACGACGAGCATGATCTAGCTCTGCCGCCGAACAGTGCCCTGGAGGCCGCACCCGCATCGGCTTCGACCCTTAATTCGGAGCCAACTGCGCCGATCGAGGATGGGTGGTTGGACGCCGCCTCGGGGGCTGCGATCCCAATGGCGATCGAGCCGAACACCAGCCCCGCACTCCGCGAGACTCGTGACTCCAAGGAGCCGGACTCCTCTCCGGACTCCGAACCCTCCGCGCCCCTGCCGATCGAATCCGATTGGGCGCCGATCATGGAGTTTACTGCCGCGGACATCTTTCAGCACTCGCCTTTCGGCAATATTCTGAAGACACTAAAGTCTCTCTCTTTATCAGGAGAGCCCTGGCCGGACTACGGTCAGCAAGGTTGGGATACGGACGATGAAGAAATTCAAAGCCCACCCACCACCCACTTTGTAGCCACTGTCGACGATTTAACCGACATGCTCGACTTCGACTCCGAAGACATCGACGGTATGGACACCGATGCAGGAGACGATGAAGAACCAGCGCCTATTGGGCCCTGGAAAGCCACCTCGTCGTATGACATATACATGGTGGACACCCCAAAAGAAGGAGATGGCGATGGAACAGCGGAGGATGACCCCTCCAAGAAACAGCCTAAGCGCCGGTGTCAGCGGCGCCGCTCAAAATCCCGCCAAAGCAAATACGGTGATTCCAGCACGGGAGATAATAATACTCCGGAGAGTGCCGAAGAAAACCCCCTCCAGCAAGATTCAGCACAGGAGGACGGAGAAGCCAGCCCTCATGAGAGAGCGGCAGACAGAGAGGTCGAGGACGATAATTATATGCCTCCCTCCGAAGACGAGGCAAGCCTCGACGACGACGAATTCGTCGTGCCAGAGGATACCGTCGAGCAAGAGCGTTTTCAACGCTGGCTTATGGCCAAGACAAGAAGCCTCAAGAAAAAACAGCAACAGCTTAGAGCTGATCAAGATTTGCTAGTCGACAGATGGACTGAAGTCCTTGCGGCCGAAGAGCATAAACTCGAACGCCCCTCCAAGAGCTACCCAAAGCACAGGTTGCTACCCCGATTAGAGGAGGAAGCACTTAAACCTACATCACCAGCACTTGATACGGCCGACCGGCCACCTCGTGGCCATGACAGAGAGGCCTCTCGGCCCTCCACTCAAGCCGCACCCTGTACCAAGGCACGAGAAAATGCGCCAGACCTACGAGATATGTTGGAGGACAAGGCAAGGCAAACAAGATCGATCTACGGATCGCGTGGGCGCCCCACGACTCGAGACGGTAACCGTCACGCCGGACACAAATCCGGTAGGGCCGAACACAGTAGACAAAGCTCATTGGAGCTACGTCGTGATATAGCCCAGTACAGAGGCGCCGCACACCCACTATGCTTCAAAGACGAAGTAATGGATCATCAAATCCGCGAGGGTTTCAAACCCATAAACATCGAATCATATGATGGCACAACAGATCCTGCGGTATGGATCGAGGATTATCTCCTTCATATCCACATGGCCCGCGGTGATGATCTCCACGCCATCAAATACCTCCCACTCAAGCTTAAAGGACCAGCTCGGCATTGGCTTAACAGCTTGCCAGCAGGATCAATCGGTTGTTGGGAGGACCTGGAAGCCGCATTCCTCGACAATTTCCAGGGCACTTATGTGCGACCACCAGACGCCGATGACCTAAGCCACGTAATTCAGCAGCCAGAGGAATCGGCCAGGCAATTCTGGACACGGTTCCTAACAAAGAAAAATCAAATAGTCGACTGTCCGGACGCAGAGGCCCTAGCAGCCTTCAAGCACAATATCCGTGACGAGTGGCTTGCCCGGCACCTTGGACAGGAAAAGCCGAAATCTATGGCAGCACTCACGACACTCATGACCCGCTTTTGCGCGGGAGAAGACAGCTGGCTTGCTCGTAGCAACAATATGACCAAGAACCCTGGTAATTCGGATACCAGGGACAGTAGTGGCAGGTCACGTCGCAACAAGCAGAAGCGCCGCATTAACGGCGACAATGCTGAGGATACGGTAGTTAATGCCGGATTCAGAGGCTATAAATCCGGTCAGCGGAAAAAGCCATTCAAAAGAAATCCTAAGGGCCCATCCAGTTTGGACCGAATACTCGACCGCTTGTGCCAGATACATGGCACCCCCGAAAAGCCAGCCAATCACACCAACATGGATTGTTGGGTGTTCAAGCAGGCAGGCAAGTTAAATGCCTAAAATAAAGACACGAGGCTGCATAGCGATGACGACGAAGAGCCCTGGCCGCCGAACAATAGTGGACAGAAGGGTTTTCCCCCACAAGTGCGGACGGTGAACATGATATCCACAACCCACATCCCCAAGAGGGAGCGGAAGCGCGCGTTAAGGGATGTATACGCGGTAGAGCTAGTCGCCCCAAAGTTCAACCCATGGTCCTCCTTCCTGATCACCTTTGGTCGAAGGGACCATCCCACTAGCACCCGTCATGGCGGATTTGCCGCATTGGTTCTAGACCCAATCATTGACGGATTTCATCTCACTAGAGTCCTTATGGACGGCGGCAGCAGCCTGAACCTGCTTTGCCAGGATACAGTGCGGAAAATGGGCATAGATCCCTCGAGGATTAAGCCCACCAAAACGACCTTTAAAGGCGTAATACCAGGTGTAGAGGCCAACTGTACAGGCTCAGTCACACTTGAAGTGGTCTTCGGATCTCCGGATAATTTCCGAAGCGAGGAGTTAATCTTCGACATAGTCCCATTCCGCAGTGGCTATCACGCACTGCTCGGGCGAACCGCATTCGCCAAGTTCAATGCGGTACCGCACTACGCATACCTTAAGCTCAAGATGCCAGGCCCTCGAGGAGTAATTACGGTCAATGGAAACACCGAACGCTCTCTCCGAACGGAGGAGCACACGGCGGCCCTTGCAGCGGAAGTACAAAGCAGCCTCTCCAGGCAGTTCTCCAGTCCGGCCATTAAACGTCCGGACACCGTCAAGCGCGCCCGGAGTAACCTACAACAAGACCGCCTGGCACGTTCCGAGCAGGCGTAGCAATGCGGCCCCAACCCCAGCCCTCGCAAAAATGCGACACCAGTACTTCGCGTACATAACTACGCTCTAGAAATACCATGGGTACAGGGGGAGGGGCACCATCACGGCACGCCCGAAACACGGCTTAAACCGCACCAGGGGCTGCCGATTTTTTAATTTTCTCTTACTTTCAGGACTCCACTCTTCGGAAGGCCTGTTCGGCAGTTCAATTGCCGCACAAACGATGCAAGAACCAGGGAAGCAGACAAGCCATGCCGCATTACGGAACTCCCAGGTGGTCTCTATCACGAGCAGTATACCTGTTTCGCATACCATTCCGCAGCCTGCCCCTGGAACGGACATGTTAAATAGTCCAACCTTTTGCTTATCGCATTATTTGTATCGTTCTGCTTTGATCGCAGCCCTTTTTAATAAACAATGCATAGCTTTTGTCTCTTTTGCATTACTCTTTTTTTACAAATATATGTTCCTTAACGACATGTTGCACCCGTACACTTTGGTACGGCCAAAATACGCCAGGGGCTTTAGTACCCCTCAATATGGTGTGAGAAGTCCGAACACTTTAACAAGTGCGGCACCCCGAACTTATAGCATTATATGCATCGGCTCCGAATCATGTCTTGGGTCAATAGTTGGGTTTGCCCGGCTCCTATGTTTTGGTGCCTTACGTTCCGCTGTGTCGGCTAAGGTAGCACTAGGAGAACTACTGCGATTGTGCCCCAGTTGAGCTGGGTCGAGCACCTCAGTAGAGAAAGCTAAAACTGACTGTCATGATGAAGCGAGAGCTGGTCGCTGTTCGAGAGGTTTTTCGAGTCCCTAAAGACTTATGCCGCTTAGAGCGAGGAGTCGGCTCTGTCCGGCCAAGGCGTGGATAGCGCCCCGAACTCGGTCTTCCGAATACCAGGGGCTTCGCCGAAATTTAAAATTATAGAATTCTATGGCTAAGTGAGAGTGTTCACACATTATAGTCCGATTGCCTTGTTCGTTGTGCTGAGCGCCTCCCTCGAAGGACCCAAACATGGGAAAAAGAGCGCTCATGTTTATCCCCGAACACCCCAGCACTAGCGGCACGAGGGCAGAAGCCGACGACTCGCCATCTCTCAGAATTGATAAACAGCCGCACAGAAGGTAATATTTTAAATTCCAGCAGCATTGCTTAGCGCATATGAACAAGTTTTCAGCGCACAGGACAAAACGAGCGAGTTTTACTCAAAAATTACATCCCTGGAACATTCATCCGCCACAAGGCGGGCACCCTTCAGAACATCTGTATAATAATTTTCGGGCTTGCGATGCCCTTTCCCCAGCGGTGGCCCATCCTTCACAAGCTTCTCAGCATCCAGCTTGCCCTAGTGCACCTTAGCACGGGCAAGGGACCTACAGGCACCTTCAATGCAGACGGAGTGCTTGATGACTTCGAGCCTTGGACATGCCCCCACCAGCTGCCGCACCAGCCCGAAATAGCTCCCAGGCAGAGCCTCTCCAGGCCACAGCCGAACTATGAGGCCCTTTATGGTCTGTTCGGCCGCCTTGTGGAACTCGACCAGTTGCTTCAGCTGGTCGCTCAGGGGCTTGGGGTGTCCGGCCTCAGCATTCTGAGACCAGAACACCTTCTTTGTCGAGCTGCCCTCCTCGGCTCGATAGAATACGGCGGCATCGGACACGCTATGGGGAAGATCTGCAAACGCTCCTGGAGAGCTCCGGATTCGGGTAAGTAACAAGTAACTCACGTTTATGTGTTTGCTTTGCATAAAGAATGCCTTACCCGCCGCTATCTTTTTCACCTCATCCAACTCCTGGAGGGTCTTCTGGGATTCGGCCTTGGCAGACTTGGCATTTTCAATAGCCATCGCGAGCTCGGACGCTCGCGTCTTTGAGTCAAGCTCCAAACTCTCATGTTTTTTCATGAGAGCCTGGAGCTCTTGCCGCACCTTGCCAACCTGGGCCTCATACTTCTCCCGCTCGGTGCGCTCCGTGGCCGCCCTCTTCTCGGCCTCGGACAGCGCTTGCTTAAGGGTCGCCACCTCAGACGTGGCCCCTACAATAGCCACGATAATCCTGTCATTTTTTGCAATTGCACTTTTTTATATATATTTAAAACAAGGTATTTCTTACCTTCCTTGTCCTCGAGCTGCTTCTTGGCACGCCCGAGCTCTTGCTTGGACTGCTCGAGGTTCTGCTTTAGCGTGTCCACTTCCGCAGTCAGTGCGGCGGACGCCAGCAGAGAAGCCTGCATACGCATATTGACTCCTTTTTGTTAGACTCCTGCGAATTTTATTTGATCCTCTATTCGGCTTTTCTTCCCGAACGCCAAACAGAGCATCAGGGGCTACTGTCTATGCGGTAATATTATTTACACATTCTTTACTTACCTCAAAGCCTGTTAAAAGGCTAGCACAAGCTTCAGTCAGTCCGCTCTTGGCGGACTGAACCTTCTGGACCACCGCACTCATAATGGTGCGGTGCTCCTCGTCGATGGAGGCGCCTTTGAGCACCTCCAACAGATTGTCCGGCGCCTCCGGTTGGACGGGGGTCACCGGCACGATGGGCTTGCTCCTCTTGGAAGGAGGTCGCCCGCCGGACTCTGGAACCCTTGAAGGTTCCGGAGCGGTGTCCGGCCTAGGGCCGGACTTGGAGCCCTGGGGGGTTTTATCCCCTTTACTCCTGGAGTCCGGGAGGTCGCCTTGCGGCGCCTCCAGGACCACCTCCTCCTGGCTTGGAACCTGTTGGGAAAACACTTCGGCGTCGTCCGTAGGGCGGGGGGAGGTAGCCGTCGGAAGCGAATTCACATCCAACGAGTCCAGTGAACCGCTCGACGACGCGTCGAGCCGGTCTTTGGGTGGGCTGCATAATCATATTCGACATAAGGGAAAGCTGTGCAATAAAGGAATACTATGAATTACTCTGGTATCCGGATACTGACGATTTCACCAGGGGCTTGGCCCTGAGCGGCCACTCCTCTCCGCCGTTGTCGGCGTCGGTGGAGTAGTCCGGAGGAAGGGGTTCCCCTTCTTGGACCCTTCGGCCTCCCCAGTGAGGGCGGCCTTCCTTTTCTTCTCTCCCCCAGCTGGAGGGGGAGAGGTGTCTTCTTCCTCCTCCCCGTCTTCATGGGAGGAATGCGCCTTGGAGCCATCGGATGATGAACCTAACACCTCCTGGCGCCGGGCACTTTTTCGAGTCCCCGTGGCCTTCTTCGTGGCCTTCTTCTCCGGCACCACATAGGGTGCCGGAACCAGCAGCTTCACCAAGCGGGCATCGGCTGGGTCTTGGGGCAAAGGAGCCGGACAGTCGATCTGTCCGGACTTCGCCTGCCAAACCTGTCAAGGGTAAGGGAGCTTATATCCCGCATAGAGTTAAACTATGAAAAACTAATACCCTGTAAAAGGTAAACGACTTACCACGCTAGCGTGACACTGTGCGCTGAATCCGCGATCCTCAGTAGCAGATGCGGGAGCCTCGGCGCCCTTGAAAAGCACCTTCCAGGCATCTTCGTACATCGTTTCAAAGAGCCTGCTCAGAGTTCGGTGCTGCGCCGGATTGAACTCCCACAGATTGAAGGCCCGTTGTTGACACGGGAGGATCCGGCAGATGAGCATGACCTGGACTACGTTGACAAGATTGAGCTGCTTGTCCACCAGGGTTTGGATGCATGTTTGCAGTCCAATCACCTCTTCTTTGCTGCCCCACGACAGGCCCATCTCTTTCCAGGACGTGAGCCGTGTTGGGGGTCCGGATCGGAACTCGGGGGCTGCGACCCATTCAGGGTCGCGCGGCTTGGTGATGTAAAACCACCCCGATTGCCACCCCTTCAGGGTCTCCACAAAGGAGCCCTCGAGCCATAAGACATTGGGCATCTTGCCCACCATGGCGCCTCCGCACTCCGCCTGGTTGCCGCGCACCACCTTCGGCTTGCCATTGAAAGTCTTGAGCCATAGGCCGAAATGGGGGCGGATGCGGAGGAAAGCCTCGCACACGACGATAAATGCCGAGATGTTGAGGACAAAGTTCGGGGCCAGATCGTGGAAATCCAGGCCATAGTAGAACATGAGCCCCCGGACAAATGGATGGAGAGGGAAGCCCAGTCCGTGGAGGAAATGGGGGAGGAACACCACCCTCTCATGGGGCCTAGGGGTGGGGATGAGCTGCCCCTCTTCAGGAAGCCGGTGCGCAATGTCGTTAGACAAGTATCCGACCTTCCTTAGTCTTTTGATGTGTCCCTCCATGACGGAGGAGACCATCCACTTGCCTCCTGCTCCGGACATGGCTGGAGAAGGTTGAGGTGGGGAGTGCGGACTTGGGCGCTGGAGCTCGAGTGCGCAAGAATGGATAGGCAAAGGAGGAAGAAGGCGTAGGTGAAAGGTGGATCCTTATTCCCTTATATGGGTGTACGCAACTATGTGTCCCCACCAGCCTGGTAAAACTCGCTTATCCCCAAGCGCCGTAATCAATGGGGCGGTTGGGTTACCCACGCCCGTATTGATGAGAATCCCGGAATAAGGGGACACGATCTCTGCTTCGACAAGACATGCCAAGGAAACCGCCTCGCATGACGCGCTGAGGTGGGATAATAAAACGATTCGAATAGAGACTTGGCCGTGGTGTGTTACACTACGGAATACGTCAGCAGATTAGATTTGTGTAAATATTATTCTCTCTATGGTAATATGTGGAAACTTATTTTGCAGAGCCGGACACTATCTTTGTGTTCAAAATCTTCTATGAAGTACTTGGAGGAGGAACCCGCCTTGCAATGCCGAAGACAATCTGCGTGCCGGACTCATCGTCATTGAAGCCTAGTTCAGGGGCTACTGAGGGAGTCCTGGATTAGGGGGTGTCCGGATGGCCGGACTATACCTTCAGCCGGACTCCTGGACTATGAAGATACAAGATTGAAGACTTCGTCCCGTGTCCGGAAGGGACTTTCCTTGGCGTGGAAGGCAAGCTTGGCGATACGGATATGTAGATCTCCTACCATTGTAACCGACTTTGTGTAACCCTAACCCTCTCCGGTGTCTATATAAACCGGAGGGTTTTAGTCCGTAGGACGGCTAGCTTCTAGGGTTTAGCCTCTCCAATCTCATGGTAGATCTACTCTTGTACTACCCATATCATCAATATTAATCAAGCAAGACGTAGGGTTTTACCTCCATCGAGAGGGCCCGAACCTGGGTAAAACTTCGTGTCCCTTGCCTCCTGTTACCATCTGGCCTAGACGCGCAGTTCGGGACACCCTACCCGAGATCCGTCGGTTTTGACACCGACAGAGACCATCCACTTGCCTCCCGCTCCGGACATGGCTGGAGAAGGTTGAGGTGGGGAGTGCGGATTTGGGCGCTGGAGCTCGAGTGCGTGAAAATGGATAGGCAAAGGAGGAAGAAGGCGTAGGTGGAAAGGTGGATCCTTATCCCCTTATATGGGTGGGCGCAACTATGTGTCCCCACTAGCCTGGTAAAACTCGGTTATCTCCAAGCGCCGTAATCAATGGTGCGGTTGGGTTACCCACGCCCGTATTGATGAGAATCCTAGAATAAGGGGACATGATCTCTGCTTTAACAAGACGTGCCAAGGAAACCGCCTCGCATGACACGCTGAGGTGGGATAATAAAACGATTCAAATAAAGGCTTGGCCGTGGTGCGTCACACTACGGAATACGTCAACAGATTAGATTTGTGTAAATATTATTCTCTCTATGGTAATATGTGGAAACTTATTTTGCAGAGCCGGACACTATCTTTGTGTTCAAAATATTCTATGAAGTACTTGGAGGAGGAACCCGCCTTGTAATGCCGAAGACAATCTGCGCGCCGGACTCATCGTCATTGAAGCCTGGTTCAGGGGCTACTGAGGGAGTCCTGGATTAGGGGGTGTTCGGATGGCCGGACTATACCTTCAGCCAGACTCCTGGACTATGAAGATACAAGATTGAAGACTTCGTCCCGTTGTTGGAAGGGACTTTCCTTGGCGTGGAAGGCAAGCTTGGCGATACGGATATGTAGATCTCCTACCATTGTAACCGACTTTGTGTAACCCTAACCCTCTCCGGTGTCTATATAAACTGGAGGGTTTTAGTTCGTAGGACAACATACAAAACAACAATCATACCATAGGCTAGCTTCTAGGGTTTAGCCTCTCCGATCTCGTGGTAGATCTACTCTTGTACTACCCATATCATCAATATTAATCAAGCAAGACGTAGGGTTTTACCTCCATCGAGAGGGCCCGAACCTGGGTAAAACTTTGTGTCCCTTGCCTCCTGTTACCATCCGGCCTAGACGCGCACTTCGGGACACCCTACCCGAGATCCGCCGGTTTTGACACCGACAGCGGGCGTGGCAGTGGGACCATGTAAGAGTCACGACGCATGTTTCGTTAGGCATGTGAGGCACGTTGGTTCAGGCACGGAAGGCAGAAAAGGTGAATCGACAACTGGCACGTACGTGTGTTTTCTCAAGTCACGGGTGTGTACTCTCTCGATGCACAAATGTGTGGCGGGAGAGGCATGGGTCCGACTACTCGGTTACAAAACAACGTTCGTGAAGTCACGTGGGTGTGGCGTTACGGGGCACGTAAGAGTCTGCGCGAGTGCCACGTGAGGCACATGGGTGCATGTACGTGTAGGCAAACAAGTGAAGGCACCATGTTTGTGAAGTCACGTGGTAGTGCTGAAGTGGAGCCTTTCTACAGGCATGTGGGTGCAGGCACACGAGGCACTGAACTGCAGGTTCTATAGGCACGTTAACGCAGGCACAGGAGGCCAGTGTTGTGTGAGGCGCATGGATTTAAGCAGTGGATGCACGGAAATGAAGCCAACGCAGCCACGAACATGCTGCTTCTCAAGGCACGGGCATTAATCCTGTGGATGTAGTATAAGAGTGCGGTTTGAGAGGCATGTGTTAGAATGCTCGGTTAAAGAAGCATGGTTGTGAAGTCTCGGGAGCGACAAAGGCACATACGTGTGTTTTCTCAAGTCACGGGTGTGCACTCTATGGATGCACAAACGTGTGGCTGCAGAGGCATGGGTCCGAGCGTTAGAATGCTCGGTTAAAGAGGCATGGTTGTGAAGTCTCGGGAGCGACAAAGTCACGTACGTGTGTTTTCTCAAGTCATGGCTGTGCACTATATGGATGCACAAACGTGTGGCTGCAGAGGCATGGGTCCGTGTGTTAGAATGCTCGGTTAAAGAGGCATGGTTGTGAAGTCTCGGGAGCGACAAAGGCACGCTGGTTCAGGCATGGAAGGCAGAAAAGGTGAATCCATAACAGGCACGTACGTGTGTTTTCTTAAATCACGGGTGTGCACTCTCTGGATGCATAAACGTGTGGCGGCAGAGGCATGGGTCCGACTACTTGGTTACAAAACCAAGGTTGTGAAGTGAGGTGGGTGTGGCACGACAGGCCCCGTAGGAGTCACGGAAAGTGTCATGCGAGGCACGTGGTTTTACGCACATGAGGCAGGGCTTAGAGTGTATAGGAGGCACGGATTCTGGTACAGGGGGCACTGAAGTAAAAACACTGCTATGACGGACATGAGGCACTTAACTTGAAAATAGTTACAATCAAGGGACAAAGGGGAGAGAAAATCTGATGTAATTACCAAGTTTGAGCTCTCAGTATGCTCGAAGTATTTGGATCGTTTGAGGTATTATAGTTAGTGAAGTGGCAGGTGTAGTACTTTTAAGCACATTTCGTGTGGTGAAAATTCCGTAGCCGGGAGCAGTAGCGTTTTTATTAAATGTCGTGTGTACGGTACTTCAATTTATGAGACAAATTGATTTTGAATCGTGCAAAACTCTATTTCTTGTGGTGGATAGGGTTGTTTTCCCTATAGAATGGAATGTAATGGGATATATTGTTATTTACATTCGATTGCTTGTGTTCGGCTTCTCGCTTCCATCGGTTGATTCTGTCTGTTTTTTTTGTTGTGATCTCCGCCGGCGGTGTAGAAGTCCTTGCTTCATCGTCGTCTAGTGGGTACTTTGTGTTGTTGGGCGCATCATTTGATGGTGTGTATCTTGAAGTGGGAGGGTGGTTGGCGAAGCATGGTGGTGGTTGTTTTGCAAGGGGAACTCTATTTGGAATTTGGTGTAATGAACCTATGAGGAGATTTTGTGTCAGTGTGGAATGTTTCGAGATTTTGCTGTGGAAGAGAGGAAGGAAGAGAGTAGTGGAGGTGGGATAAATGGAAATGATGGAACCGTATGTAATCTTCGACGGTCTGATTTTAGTATCAAGATTCGTGTCGGCTGGTTTTTTTTCCGCTATAGCATCTTAGTAGACGTGTGAGGCACGAAACACCAGGTTCTACATGCACCGACGTTGTTATTTTAGAGGCACTGGTATCAACTCTGTGGATGCACAAATATGTGGTGGCAGGGGCATGCATCTGAAGACTTACTCAGAAAGTTACGGTTGTGAAGTCTTTAGAGTTACGAGCGTGTGTCGCCACGGGCAGTTTGGTAGTAGAGGCATCAGTGCAAATAGTACTCAGAGAGTATCTGTTGTGGGTCCGCATGTGTGAAGTCTGTGCAGCATTGGTCGTGTGGTAGTAGCGGTGTGCGTCGGGAAAGGTGCGAGCAATAACATTTGTTATGTGCTTAATTGGACGATTTGACGGTTGCTTTTTCCCGCCTACCGCGAGGGTTGCCACTCGGCGGTTGCCTTTATGCACAGCAACGACGAGCGCATGTCTTCGGCCCTCTCTACCACGACGAGGCCGTGTCCAACCACCTCCTCCAAGACCCAGACCTTGGTAGAAAAGGGTAACTGCGCTTCCATAGCCGCTCAATTCCGAAAACATTTTTGCCGTTCCATCTCAACTAGCATCTCCTCACAATCTCTGTGTGACGGCGGCCATCGCTGGAGGAGCGTAATGGCGGAGGAACCATTTGCCAAGCGTCCCCGTGGTGAGACGTCCGACCAGAGCATGGAGGTCGACGACGTTCAGGTCCCCGGTCAGAAGCACGACTACAAAGTGCACCTCAAGGAGGTTGACATCCACGGCAAGGAAAAGCTGGATGTCGTATGCACCAGCAATCCTGAGGAAGCCGACAAGATGATCAGCAGGATCCCGAAGAGGGTCTGCGGCTTGTACCCTCAGTACATCGGTGTTGATGTCGAGTATACCATGGAGGACCAACCTCCGCAGAGGGCAGCAGTTCTATAGTTATGCGTGGAGGAACTCTATTTGGTATATCACATCACAGCGGCAACAAAATGGTGAACCATCCTACAGTTTCAACCTCTCCATGCTTCTGTTTAATTATCTTTTCATCCGGAAATTTGATTAGATTGGTTTATTGACTTGATGTATCAGTGAAGTTTCTAAAGTAGATGCAGCACAATAGATTTTGAACTTGACTCCCCAGATCAGTTTATGTATTTGATGCACTAGATTAATTTATGGGTTTGATGTATGAGATTATTTTCTGAACTTGATGTTCTAGCGTACTTTCTGTTCTAGTGTATTCAGTTTCTTGAATTGATCTGTTAACGTGGCTAAGAAGTAGATAGGTAATTGGTTCAAGTGTAAATTCCAAAAATAAAAATAAGCATGTACTTGATCGATACTTGAGGAATCCACCTTAAATGTGCCATCCCCTCTGCAGGCCCAAGAGCCTGCGCCCGTTCCTAAAGGAGGACAGGTTCTACACCTTTGCCGGTTTCAGTATTGAAGGTGACAAAGAGATGCTGTGAAGTTCTGGTTTGGAGATCAACCCCGACAAGTACATTGACATCCAGCGCAAATGGAGAGTTCCTTTCAAGGGAAGAAAGAGGTACCACTCTTTGGCTGATGTTGCAGGTAGCGTGATCCACCCATTCTACAAACAGATGAAGGATAAGATTGATAGAGTTGAAGATCATAAACTGTGGGGGATCAGCCCACTGCCAAATTACCTCATTGAGTATGCAGCGATAGATGTGTACGCAACCTACGAGTTGTGGAAGAGAATTGAAAACATCAGAGAAGGTCTGGAGAGTGCAAAAGAAGCAGAGAAGAATTATGACGATCCTTACTACGGGTACTAGTGACGATGAAAACATAGAAAACTGGTCGTGGAGTTGCTTGTGTTTATGCTTGTCCTTTCTATTGTATGAGGTTCGTAGTTTACTTCTGTTAGAACAAAGGAGTTTGTAATGTCATCTGTATCAGGTTAAACAAGTTTCCTTATGTCAAGTTGTAGTTTGTTTATGTGATTGAGCAAGTTATTTAGCTTGCTAAGTACTATGTTTATTCAACAATAATGTGATTTTGAAGTAGTAATGTTGCTTTTTACTCTAAAAACAACAAAATGCAAAGCAGTCTTTTTGCGTTGAGTACACTTTAGTTGTTTACACAAGCGCGGCTTGGTGAGGAGTATTAGGAGTGGTATGTGTCGGAATACGCAGTTAGAGAGGCACATGTTTGCAGTCTCTAGAGTCACCGGCGTGTGTTACTACAGGGACCGGAGGCACGTGGACGGGGTAGCAGAGTTGAGCTCCGAATACATAGTTACAAGGTCACGGTTTGGAAGTGAGTCAAGGTTGTGCGACGTCATGGGGCATGTAAGAGTCATGGCAAGTGTCATGTGAGAGAGGCACCTGTATCCAGGTACGCAAGGCACGGGATTGCGACTTCTCGATGCACGGGTATCAATGTTGTGGGTGCACAATAGTGTGGTCTGAGAGGTATGTGTTGGAATGCTCGGTTAGAGATGCACTGTTCTGACGTTTGTGAAGAGACATGGGCGTGGTACCATGTCCATGTAAGATTCTCGTGGCGTGACACGTTAGGCACGTAGATGCAGTCACAGAAGGCACGGAGGTGAAGACCCAAGAGGCACAGAAGTGGGGTTTTTGTTGTTGCGAAAATTCAAAAGTGTGATACCAGAGGCATGCTTCCGAATAAGAAGTTAAGGAGTCACGGTTGTGAAGCCTCTAGAAAGTCACGCGTGTCTGGCATCACGGGCATGGAGTGTTGTGGGCCTTTGAGAGGCATTACTGTCTCTTGACCCTCTGGATGCATGGTGGTGTGGTCGGAGAGGCTTACTTGCTAGTACTGAGGTAGGAAGGCACCATTGTGGATGCACAGGTGTGAGGTCTCTAACGGCGCGAGTCGGTGGGACCAGATGCATTTGTTTGAATACTCATTTAGAGAGTCATGTTTGTACTCCCGCCAGACTCATTCTGTAGGTTGGTGGCATTCGGCAGCACACGGTTTCAGAAAGGGGGAATGTTTGTGAAACATCAAAGTCACCGGTGGTCACGCGTGAGTAGTATGTAGAGTCACGGCGTGTCGACGTGACGTACGTATGTCTAGGGACGGACTTGGGTGGTTTATGGGGCATGGTCATCAACCGCCTGGATTGATAGTTGGCATTGACACCGGCTTGTGTTCGAATGCTTGGTTACTAAAGAATCAAGGAACTACATCAATAAAAATAGTCTGTTGCTTCATTATTACAGTATTATGTGCGGTTAAACCGTCTTCTGGTGTTTCGATGGAGCTAGGCTCGTTCGCTTATCAACAACTTTTTATTGCGTGATGTCGTCATAGATCTTTCTAATCTCATCGCCCATTTCGCTGGGTTCGATTGTATTCTGATCGCTAAATACTAGCTTGCACAGTTGTTGTGCTTTCCATTGTTCTGTGCCATCCTACAAAAAGGTCAGTGAAAAAAAGGAGAAAAAACACATCAGTATTAGGTCATGCAGTTGTATGATACCTAGAAGATTTATTGCAAGTTTTAAGCAAAAACTTACGTCAAAATTATGAATCTCTTCGACGAAGTGGTTGCCATCAAAGAGATGCGCGAACCTTAGAACAACAAATGGGGTTTCACCTTTGTTCACCTTTGGAATGCCCTGTAAAACTTCAACACCCCATTTTGTAGTTTCCTTTTCAAATTTTTCACCCAGTAATATTTCGTATACTTCTTTAAACCTAGGAACCTGGGAATTGCATTTTGTTTTTGTTTTTAGAGATACATGTAGTGTAATTTGTAGAACTGAAAGATGGCGTTATTTACAATTCTTACCACTTTGTCTTTATGGTTGTCGTATTTGCGATGGTCCTTTTCTTTGATGGCTTCGTTGTTTTCCATTATAGCAATCTGCTTCATTAGTTTGCCATTATGCATGTGTCGACCACGTTGATTTTTCAGGTATTCTTGTCTTCTCAATTCTCTAAGAGAGGTTTCTTCAGGTTCGATGATTTGAAGCTTCCTTTTATATCTGTCGAGCACCAATAGTGTGTATTGGTCTTCCTTTTCAAATGGCATGAATACCTGTGGTACAAAAGTTTTATTGTTAGAGGAGAGTTTAGAATATAGTATTCTGTTTTGAAATGCTTATTTTTATTTTGTTGTATGGAATACGCTATTACCATTTTTGCTATTTTGAGCTTCTCGGATTGACATTTCTTAAGGAACAAAGGAACCAAGGCATCCTTTTCTCGTGTGAAATCAACTCTGAAATCCTTCATAGATTTTCTTTTATCCTTTAAACCCAGAATATGCTGCATGCAACAAATAAAAAAACGATAAAAATGAGTTAGAAAAAATAGATTGGTACCAAGAGATTAAACAATAGTTTGAAAATGATGATTTCATATGATCACTGTGATTTTTTTCGAAATTTACCTCCGCAAAGCTTGGGCCTAATAATAGTCTGTGTCTTTTGTGTATAGTTTGGTTGCTACTTTCCCATGCTTCCGCTAACTCATCGAGCACCTTCTTTTCCATTCCTTGAAGATTTTTCTTGTTTGCAGGCCCAAATATTTCCTTTAGCTTTGATCCAGTAAAAGTTGTCTTTGGCTGATCTCTCGAGAATACTACTTTTCTGCTTACATTCAGGGCAGTAGAAGAAATTTTTGTTGAGAAAGTCATTAACCAAGTACTTCCTTTTGATAAACAGGAATTTAAGGTTCTTTGCAGTTACCTTTTAAATTCATCCTGCCATGTGTCACTCATGACTATGTTGTAGAGCTTGTTTGCCTTATCCACGTGTAGAAACGAATGTCGGTGTTGCGGGTATTTCTTGTTGCTCTCTGACTGATGCTGGTTTTTACGTCTCGCTCTGTCAAAGTAGATAAAAAATTATGGCTATTGTTTCTAAAAGAAATATTTGAAGCTCCAGTAATGTTGACTGATGGTAAAAATGAAAATAGTTATATTACCTTTCATGGGTGAAAAAAGGTTTGCAGTCTCTGGTTTGTAATCTTTGAGTTTTCCAGGAAGTTGATGGTCCTTTATTTGGTTGGTTTTACCGAATATGAGTGTGTATACGTACTCCGTTTTACATTCAGCATCGACCTTGCTGGGCTGTAGGCATGTGAAATTGTATGGTTTATAGTTACGTGTTGTTCACAATTGTTAATAAACTAATTACGGCAATAAAGAAATCAAGTCATTTGACGTGTATGTAGTGGTAACTTACATGAAAATCCTCTCTGTCCTTGACCAGTTCTTTCCCATTATAGTATTTCGCAAATTGGGTTGTGAAGTGACCGCATTGTGTTCCTTCTTGCTTTGGTGTGCAGACCCTGTGAGGCCTTTCTGCTATCCTTTCCCAGTCTGGTTCGTTCTTGTGTTTTAGTCTGTGGTGCTTGTTCATCAGCACCGACATCCTTCTCATCTGTTATTGGATTATGGTTTTGTTGTTTGGGTGCGGCATTGAGGAAAGTAAGAGTATCATACTATCATGAGGAAAAGATGAAATCAATGTACACAAAGTACGTACCAGTTCTTCTCGATGCACGTGGTGTTGACGACAAGACAAATCGGCGTAGTTTACGTAGTTCATTGAGTCAAGGATGTCGATGCTATCTCTGAACTTGTTCACAACATAGAGCGTGTAGTGTTTGTTTGTGTAGTGAGGTATCATGATCTACGTTGAGAGCGGAGATCATTGTTGATGTAAAAATTGAATTTCATTTTATTGTTGAAAGCTCAAAGAGAATAGGTCATGTGCTAAGTAATAATACTGAGCTTACCATCTTCGAATGGAGGATGTCTTTACCTCCCACAAGGAGTTCAAATCCTTTTAGTGCTTCATCCTCGTTGAATTCTGATAGCTCTCCGTTATCATAATTGAGACTGAGCACCAGCTTCAAGAAAGAGAGTGTGTGATTTTAGTTAAATATTCTATCATAGTAATGGCGGTGGTTTTTTGTGTGTGTGAGGTATGCATACATTTGCGAAACCTGCAGGGAGTACAGTTGTGTCGTCTGGGTTGAACTGTTCTTGTTCTGCCCATTCCTCTAATAATGCGTTTAGCATGGAGCCCTCCATCTGTGTTTCTCCTTTTCCTGCTTGTTCCATGAAGGATTTTGCTGAAATGCAGTCTTCTCGGTTTGAGCTTTTGTATTTATATAGAACTTGTCTGCAAGGAGGGTTTGGAAGTAGGTGAGTGAATTGTTAGTTCGATGTTAGAGAATCTGTAGCTCTCTATAGTTGTTTCCATGGAACTAGGAGAATCTGCTTACCCTGCGCATTCTCTCTGTCCTTGTCGGCTCATCAGATATCTATAGAGTTGCATGGCCTTTTCTCTGTAAATGAAATCTCCTAGAACAAGTGATGCAACCTTGACTTTCCCAGGTTCCTTGCTTGGTCGTTTGAATGGCCTCTTAATTGAGATTATGTTTGCTGAGTTGATCTCTGATGATTGAATCGTTGAGGGTTTTGGGGATCTTGTCTGTACTCTTGGAAGATGCCTTGCCTTTTTCTTGTCGTGACCTAACTGCGCTTGCTCGTTAGGATGCAGGCATTGGTGATTCCTTTTGTGTGCTGTTGTTTTGATGATCGGTTCTACTGAGATTGCAACATCGCGTTTCCTCTGTTCAAGTATCTTTTCTGTTAAATCCTTCTCTATCTGCTTTTTTTCTTCCCGTGCATGTTTCACCTCGGGTGATGTTCCTGGTTTGCGATCTTCGTCAATAGGGTTCTTGTTTTGTTTGGAAAGCTCTTGTTGGTGAGTTGGTATGCTCTTTGTCCTGTTATCACCTTCTAAAGGAGAGTCTGTTATGTGTTCTGTCTTTTTATCTGGGGGTGGTCTGCCTGGTTCTATCGGTGGATCTTTCCTTTCATCTTCCTTTTGTAAATCAGTGTCTGGCTGCGCGTGTTGTTCCCTCTGTAAACCAGCATCTGTCTGGGCTTGTTCTTCCGTGAGTGTTTCTTCAGATGCTTTGGTGGTATCCTTGCTGCTCACATGATAATCTTCTTTCTCCTCATCGTTGCTTGTGTCATTAATGTCAATAACTTGTATCTCTTGAGCGCTCGTCCCAATGTGCTCGGGAGTTGGAGGAATCTCTTCTTGAATTATGTCACAATGTATTCGTTCCATTTCACTGTCTTCCATATCGACCTCAGAGTTCAGCATATCTGTTAAAATAAAAAATAAAAAATTATTGGTGTGTCTCTGAAAATTATATAAGTAGAATTTTACTTTGTTGTCTTGAGAAAGAGAAACCTTAGGTGTAGTTGATTAATGACAGTGCGGCGGTATCTCTGTATTGGCTGATTATTAGATAGAGAATTTTCTTCCTCAACCCCGGGACTTGTTCTTTTGTTAGGTATACTGTTTCTCCACCGTCGGTGTAGTGCTTTGCGTTCATGAACATATAGAACGCACAGTCGAGTCTGCAGGTAGAAGGATGATTGGTTATTGTCATTGTCCAAAGATGGTTGGGCAGTTTAAGTGAAGTTGTCCTAACGTCCTATGTTTTTTATGTATTGAATTAATAGTTTAATTGTTACAGTGAGTAAGGAAAAGGAGAAAGGTTTGTAGTGCTTACGTTGCTCCCTGAAGTGGCACCTGCATTTTGACCTTTTCGAAATGGTCAATACTACTTGGAGACAGCTGGAGCAATTTGCTTACTTGCTTCCATATCCTCTTTACTCTGTTTGTTACTGTGTTGAAGTAATCCATTGTTCCTTCATGTTCAACTGTTAAAGAGTCAAGGAGTTCGAAGCGCTCTTTTGCATGTTTATTGTAACAAAGAAGTAGTGGCCCATACCCACAGCTCCTTCTTGAACAGGCCCGCCTATGCAAACTGGTAGAAAGAACCGCAAAATGGAAAATAAATAAGTAAGGGATCCTTCTTGAATTTAGTCATGATTTGTTGATCGTTAGTCGGAATTGTAGTGCCGAGATTGTATTTCTTATCTGTAACATGAGATGTGCTTACTATGTCGAAATCTTATAGTTGCTCTCCTTCTTCCAGATCAAGGAATCTTTTAAGCCTTTTAGGCATTGTCTTGTCTCTGACGTGTGCTTCGTCTTTATTTTTCAGCTCCAATGGATCTTCGTGGTTGGCCATGCGTATTGATGCCTGCTTTTTTTGTCACATGTGCGTAAAAGAGGTTTGTAAATTCAATTGTACATAAAGGTTGATTGATTGATATAGTGATATTCATTTGTTGAAACTTGAGGTTTACTTACGGTGTTGTACGTTGATAGAATCTTTCTCTTTGTGCCCCTGAATTGCTTTTTCAACATCTGTATCATGACTTCCATAGTTTCGCTGCGCACTGGCTTTCCAGACTTGAAGCTTTCTGCCAAGAGGCTCACCGTTACTGTTGATGTCTCTGTATTTATAAAAATCTCGTGCCTACAACACACACACAGACACATATAAAATGTATTTATAAAAATCTCTGTATATATATATTTACAGGTATACATGTAAACTCTTTAAGCGAGAAAATCATTGGAGGAATATAATTCGTTGGTGGTAACATGAACTTACCCTTTGTCCTCATTCGCTGTCATGAAGTTGTTGTATAGGCATTCGATCCCTTCATCTTTTGTGTCTTCTTCGATGGACAGGTTTTGCATGATCAATGGTTCACGTTCTGTTTGAGTGCCGTCCTGGCTTACCGTCGTGTTTGTGGCAGCAACATCTTTTAGACAACAATGTTTCTTGTCTGATGGTGCGACCTTTTTCTTGTTGTTGTCTGACTCTCTCTGGAATGTTTGCTGCATGGTCTTCCAATGCACCGTGTGTTGGGGAACGTAGTAATTTCAAAAATCTTCCTACGCACACGCAAGATCATGGTGATGCCTAGCAACGAGAGGGGAGAGTGTTGTCCACGTACCCTCATAGACCGAAAGCGGAAGCGTTATGACAACGTGGTTGATGTAGTCGTACGTCTTCATGGCCCGACCGATCAAGCACCGAAACTATGACACCTCCGAGTTCTAGCACATGTTCAGCTCGATGACGATCCCCGGACTCCGATCCAGCAAAGTGTCGGGGAAGAGTTCCGTCAGCACAACGGCGTGGTGACGATCTTGATGTACGACCATCGCAGGGCTTCGCCTAAGCACCGCTACAATATTATCGAGGATTATGGTGGAGGGAGGCACTGCACACGGCTAAGAGAACGATCACGAAGATCAACTTGTGTGTCTAGAGGTGCCCCCTGCCCCCGTATATAAAGGAGCAAGGGGGGTGCAACCGGCCCTAGGAGGAGGCGCGCCGGAGGAGTCCTACTCCTACCGGGAGTAGGACTCCCCCCCTTTCCCTAGTTGGATTTGGACTTGGGGGGAAGGAGGAGAGGGGGAAAGGAAAGGGGGGGCGGCGCTCCCCTCCTTGTACAATTCGCACTTGGGGGGGGGGAGGGGCGCGTGGCTGCCCCTAGGACTCCTCTCCTCTCCCTCCACTAGGCCCATTAAGTCCCATTAGGTTACCGGGGGGGTTCCGGTAACCTCCTAGTACTCCAGTAAAATGCCGATTTCGCCCGGAACACTTCCGATGTCCAAACATAGGCTTCCAATATATCAATCTTTATGTCTCGACCATTTCGAGACTCCTCGTCATGTCCGTGATCACATCCAGGACTCCTAACAACCTTCGGTACATCAAAATATATAAACTCATAATGAAACTGTCATCGTAACGTTAAGCGTGCGGACCCTACGGGTTCGAGAACAATGTAGATATGACCGAGACACGTCTCCGGTCAATAACCAATAGCAGAACCAGGATGCTCATATTGGCTCCTACATATTCTACGAAGATCTTTATCGGTCAGACCGCATAACAACATACGTTGTTCCCTTTGTCATTGGTATGTTACTTTCCCGAGATTCGATCATCGGCATCTCAATACCTAGTTCAATCTTGTTACCGGCAAGTCTCTTTACTCGTTCTCTAATACATCATCTCGCAACTAACTCATTAGTTGCATTGCTTGCAAGGCTTAAATGGTGTGCATTACAAAGAGGGCCCAGAGATACCTCTCCGACAATCGGAGTGACAAATCCTAATCTTGAAATACGCCAACCCAACATATACCTTTGGAGACACCTGTAGAGCACCTTTATAATCACCCAGTTATGTTGTGACGTTTGGTAGCACACAAAGTGTTCCTCCGGAAATGGGAGTTGCATAATCTCACAGTCATAGGAACATGTATAAGTCATGAAGAAAGCACACGTTCAGCTCGATGACGATCCCCGGACTCCGATCCAGCAAAGTGTCGGGGACGAGTTCCGTCAGCACGACGGCGTGGTGATGATCTTGATGTTCTACCATCGCAGGGCTTCGCCTAAGCACCGCTACAATATTATCGAGGATTACGGTGGAGGGGGGCACCGCACACGGCTAAGAGAACGATCACGAAGATCAACTTGTGTGTCTAGAGGTGCCCCGTGACCCCGTATATAAAGGAGCAAGGGGGGGGGGGGGTGCGGCCGGCCCTAGGAGGAGGCGCGCCGGAGGAGTCCTACTCCTACTGGGAGTAGGACTCCCCGCTTTCCCAAATTGGATTAGGACTTGGGGGGAAGGAGGAGAGGGGGGAAAGGAAAGGGGGGGCGCCGCCCCCCTCCTTGTCCAATTCGGACTTGGGGGGGATGGGCACGCGGCTGCCCCTAGGCCTCCTCTCCTCTTCCTCCACTAGGCCCATTAAGGCCCATTAGGTTACCGGGGGGTTCCGGTAACCTCCCGGTACTCCGGTAAAATGCCGATTTCACCCGGAACACTTCCGATGTCCAAACATAGGCTTCCAATATATCAATCTTTATGTCTCGACCATTTCGAGACTCCTCGTCATGTTCGTGATCACATACGGGACTCCGAACAAACTTCGGTACATCAAAATATATAAACTCATAATGAAACTGTCATCGTAACGTTAAGCGTGCGGACCCTACGGGTTCGAGAACAATGTAGACATGACCGAGACACGTCTCCGGTCAATAACCAATAGCGGAACCTGGATGCTTATATTAGCTCCTACATATTCTACGAAGATCTTTATCGGTCAGACCGCATAACAACATACATTGTTCCCTTTGTCATCGCTATGTTACTTGCCCGAGATTCGATCGTCGGTATCTCAATACCTAGTTCAATCTTGTTACCGACAAGTATCTTTACTCGTTCCATAATACATCATCTTGCAACTAACTCATTAGTTGCATTGCTTGCAAGGCTTATATGATGTGCATTACCGAGAGGGCCCAGAGATACCTCTCCGACAATCGGAGTGACAAATCCTAATCTCGAAATACGCCAACCCAACATGTACCTTTGGAGACACCTGTAGAGCACCTTTATAATCACCCAATTACGTTGTGATGTTTGGTAGCACACAAAGTGTTCCTCTGGCAAACGGGAGTTGCATAATCTCATAGTCATAGGAACATGTATAAGTCATGAAGAAAGCAATAGCAACATACTAAATGATCGGGTGCTAAGCTAATGGAATGGGTCATGTCAATCACATCATTCTCCTAATGATGTGATCCGGTTAATCAAATGACAACACATATCTATGGTTAGGAAACATAACCATCTTTGATTAACGAGCTAGTCAAGTAGAGGCATACTAGTGACACTCTGCTTGTTTATGTATTCACACAAGTATTATGTTTCTGGTTAATACAATTCTAGCATGAATAATAAACATTTATCATGATATAAGGAAATAAATAATAACTTTATTATTGCCTCTAGGGCATATTTCCTTCAGTCTCCCACTTGCACTAGAGTAAATAATCTAGATTGCACAATAATGATTCTAACACCCATGGAGCCTTGGTGCTGATCATGTTTTGCTCGTGGAAGAGGCTTAGTCAACGGGTCTGCTACATTCAGATCCGTATGTATCTTGCAAATCTCTATGTCTCCCACCTGGACTAGATCCTGGATGGAATTGAAGGGTCTCTTGATGTGCTTGGTTCTCTTGTGAAATCTGGATTCCTTTGCCAAGGCAATTGCACCAGTATTGTCACAAAAGATTTTCATTGGACCGGATGCACTAGGTATGACACCTAGATCGGATATGAACTCCTTCATCCAGACTCCTTCGTTTGCTGCTTCCGAAGTAGCTATGTACTCCGCTTCACATGTAGATCCCTCCATGACGCTTTGTTTAGAACTGCACCAACTGACAGCTCCATCGTTTAACATAAATACATATCCGGTTTGCGATTTAGAATCGTCCGGATCAGTGTCAAAGCTTGCATCAACATAACCATTTACGATGAGCTCTTTGTCACCTCCATATACGAGAAACATATCCTTAGTCCTTTTCAGGTATTTCAGGATGTTCTTGACCGCTGTCCAGTGATCCACTCCTGGATTACTTTCGTACCTCCCTGCTAGACTTATAGCAAGACACACATCAGGTCTGGTACACATCATTGCATACAAGATAGAGCCTATGGCTGATGCATAGGGAACATCTTTCATTTTCTCTCTATCTTCTGCAGTGGTCGGGCATTGAGTCTTACTCAACTTCACACCTTGTAACACAGGCAAGAATCCTTTCTTTGCTTGATCCATTTTGAACTTTCTTCAAAACTTTGTCAAGGTATGTGCTTTGTGAAAGTCCAATTAAGCGTCTTGATCTATCTCTATAGATCTTAATGCCCAATATGTAAGCAGCTTCACCGAGGTCTTTCATTGAAAAACTCTTATTCAAGTATCCCTTTATGCTATCCAGAAATTCTATATCATTTCCGATTAGCAATATGTCATCCACATATAATATCAGAAATGCTACAGAGCTCCCACTCACTTTCTTGTAAATACATGCTTCTCCAAAAGTCTGTACAAAACCAAATGCTTTGATCACACTATCAAAGCGTTTATTCCAACTTCGAGAGGCTTGCACAATGTTTCAGACTTATGCTTCATTAAGTAGATATACCCATATCTGCTTAAGTTATCTGTGAAGGTGAGAAAATAACGATATCTGCCACGAGCTTCAACATTCATTAGACCACATACATCTGTATGTATGATTTCCAACAAATCTGTTGCTCTCTCCATAGTACCAGAGAACGGTGTTTTAGTCATCTTGCCCATGAGGCACGGTTCGCAAGTACCAAGTGATTCATAATCAAGTGGTTCCAAAAGCCCATTAGTATGGAGTTTCTTCATGCGCTTTACACAGATATGACCTAAACGGCAGTGCCACAAATATGTTGCACTTTCATTATCAACTCTGCATCTTTTGGCTTCAACATTATGAATATGTGTATCACTACTATCGAGATTCATCAAAAATAGACCACTCTTCAAGGGTGCATGACCATAAAAGATATTACTCATATAAATGGAACAACCATTATTCTCCGATTTAAATGAATAACCGTCTCGCATCAAACAAGATCCTGATATAATGTTCATGCTCAACGCTAGCACCAAATAACAATTATTTAGGTCTAATACTAATCCCAATGGTAGATGTAGAGGTAGCGTGCCGACTGCAATCACATCGAGTTTGGAACCAATTCCCACGTGCATTGTCACCTCGTCCTTCGCTAGTGTTCGCTTAATCCGTAGTCCCTGTTTCGAGTTGCAAATATTAGCAACAGAACCAGTATCAAATACCCAGGTGCTACTGCGAGCTCTAGTAAGGTACACATCAATAAAATGTATATCACATATACCTTTGTTCACCTTGCCATCCTTCTTATCCGCCAAATACTTGGGGCAGTTCCGCTTCCAGTGACCAGTCTGCTTGCAGTAGAAGCACTCAGTTTCAGGCTTAGGTCCAGACTTGGGTTTCTTCTCCTGAGCAGCAACTTGCTTGTTGTTCTTCTTGAAGTTCCCCTTCTTCTTCCCTTTGCCCTTTTTCTTGAAACTAGTTGTCTTGTTGACCATCAACACTTGATGCTCCTTCTTGATTTCTACCTCCGCAGCTTTTAGCATTGCGAAGAGCTCGGGAATTGTCTTATTCATCTCTTGCATATTATAGTTCATCACGAAGCTCTTGTAGCTAGGTGGTAGTGATTGGAGAATTCTGTCAATGACGCAATCATCCGGAAGATTAACTCCCAGTTGAATCAAGTGATTATTATACCCAGACATTTTGAGTATATGCTCACTGACAGAACTGTTCTCCTCCATCTTGCAGCTATAGAACTTATTGGAGACTTCATATCTCTCAATCCGGGCATTTGCTTGAAATATTAACTTCAACTCCTGGAACATCTCATATGCTCCATGACGTTCAAAACATCGTTGAAGTCCCGGTTCTAAGCCGTAAAGCAAGGCACATTGAACTATCGAGTAGTCATTAGCTTTGCTCTACCAGACGTTCTTAACATCGTTAGTTGCATCAGCAGCAGGCCTGGCACCCAGCGGTGCTTCCAGGACGTAATTCTTCTGTGCAGCAATGAGGATAAACCTCAAGTTACGGACCCAGTCCGTGTAATTGCTACCATCTTCTTTCAACTTTGATTTCTCAAGGAACGCATTAAAATTCAACGGAACAACAGCACGGGCCATCTATCTACAATCAAACATAAACAAGCAAGATACTATCAGGTACTAAGTTCATGATAAATTTAAGTTCAATTAATCATATTACTTAAGAACTCCCACCTAGAAAGACATCCCTCTAATCTTCTAAGTGATCACGTGATACAAATCAACTAAACCATAACCGATCATCACGTGAAATGCAGTAGTTTTCAATGGTGAACATCGCTATGTTGATCATATCTACTATATGATTCACGCTCGACCTTTCGGTCTCAGTGGTCCGAGGCCATATCTGCATATGCTAGGCTCGTCAAGTTTAACCTGAGTATTCTGCGTGTGCAAAACTGGCTTGCACCCGTTGTAGATGGACGTAGAGCTTATCACACCCGATCATCACGTGGTGTCTGGGCACGACGAACTTTGGCAATGGTGCATACTCAGGGAGAACACTTTTATCTTGAAATTTAGTGAGAGATCATCTTATAATGCTACCATCAATCAAAGCAAGATAAGATGCATAAAAGATAAACATCACATGCAATCAATATAAGTGATATGATATGGCCATCATCATCTTGTGTTTGTGATCTCCATCTCCGAAGCATCGTCATGATCACCATCGTCACCGGCGCAACACCTTGATCTCCATCGTAGCATCGTTGTCGTCTCGCCAATCTTATGCTTCTACGACTATCGCTACCGCTTAGTGATAAAGTAAAGCATTACAGGGCGATTGCATTGCATACAATAAAGCGACAACCATATGGCTCCTGCCAGTTGTCGATAAATTCGTTACAAAACATGATTATCTCATACAATAAAATTTAGCATCATGTCTTGACCATATCACATCACAACATGCCCTGCAAAAACAAGTTAGACGTCCTCTACTTTGTTTGTTGCAAGTTTTACGTGGCTGCTATGGGCTTAAGCAAGAACCAATCTTACCTATGCATCAAAACCACAACGATAGTTTGTCAAGTTGGTGCTGTTTTAACCTTCGCAAGGACCGGGCGTAGCCACACTCGGTTCAACTAAAGTCAGAGAAACTGACACCCGCCAGCCACCTGTGTGCAAAGCACATCGGTGGAACCAGTCTCGCGTAAGCGGACGCGTAATGTCGGTCCGGGCCGCTTCATCCAACAATACCGCCGAACCAAAGTATGACATGCTGGTAAGCAGTATGACTTATATCGCCCACAACTCACTTGTGTTCTACTCGTGCATATAACATCAACACATAAAACCTAGGCGCGGATGCCACTGTTGGGGAACATAGTAATTTCAAAAAATTTCCTACGCACACGCAAGATCATGGTGATGCATAGCAGCGAGAGGGGAGAGTGTTGTCCACGTACCCTCGTAGATCGAAAGCGGAAGAGTTATGACAACACGGTTGATGTAGTCGTACGTCTTCACGGCCCGACTGATCAAGCACCGAAACAACGACACCTCCGAGTTCTAGAACACGTTCAGCTCGATGACGATCCCCGAACTCCGATCCAGCAAAGTGTCGGGGAAGAGTTATGTCAGCATGACGGCGTGGTGACGATATTGATGTTCTACCGTCGCAGGGCTTCGCCTAAGCACCGCTACAATATTATCGAGGATTATGGTGGAGGGGGGCACCGCACACGGCTAAGAGAACAATCACGAAGATCAACTTGTGTGTCTAGAGGTGCCCCCCTGACCCCGTATATAAAGGAGCAAGGGGGGGTGCGGCCGGACCTAGGAGGAGGCGCGCCGGAGGAGTCCTACTCCTACTGGGAGTAGGACTCCCCCCTTTCCCTAGTTGGATTAGGACTTGGGGGGAAGGAGGAGAGGGGGGAAAGGAAAGGGGGGGCGCCGCCCCCCCTCCTTGTCCAATTCGGACTTGGGGGGGATGGGCACGCGGCTGCCCCTAGGCCTCCTCTCCTCTTCCTCCACTAGGCCCATTAAGGCCCATTAGGTTACCGGGGGGTTCCGGTAACCTCCCGGTACTCCGGTAAAATGCCGATTTCACCCGGAACACTTCCGATGTCCAAACATAGGCTTCCGATATATCAATCTTTATGTCTCGACCATTTCGAGACTCCTAGTCATGTCCGTGATTACATCCGGGACTCCAAACAACCTTTGGTACATCAAAATATATAAACTCATAATGAATTTGTCATCGTAACATTAAGCGCGCGGACCCTATGGGTTCGAGAACAATGTAGACATGACCGAGACACGTCTCCGGTCAATAACCAATAGCGGAACCTGGATGCTCATATTGGCTCCTACATATTCTATGAAGATCTTTATCGGTCAGACCGCATAACAACATACGTTGTTCCCTTTGTCATCGGTATGTTACTTGCCCGACATTCGATCGTCGGTATCTCAATACCTAGTTCAATCTCGTTACCGGCAAGTCTCTTTACTCGTTCCGTAATACATCATCTCGCAACTAACTCATTAGTTGCATTGCTTGCAAGGCTTAAATGATGTGCATTACCGAGAGGGCCTAGAGATACCTCTCCGACAATCGGAGTGACAAATCCTAATCTCGAAATACGCCAACCCAACATGTACCTTTGGAGACACCTGTAGAGCACCTTTATAATCACCCAGTTACGTTGTGACGTTTGGTAGCACACAAAGTGTTCCTCCGGCAAACGGGAGTTGCATAATCTCATAGTCATAGGAACATGTATAAGTCATGAAGAAAGCAATAGCAACATACTAAACGATCGGGTGCTAAGCTAATGGAATGGGTCATGTCAATCACATCATTCTCCTAATGATGTGATCTCGTTAATCAAATGACAACACATATCTATGGTTAGGAAACATAACCATCTTTGATTAACGAGCTAGTCAAGTAGAGGCATACTAGTGACACTCTACTTGTTTATGTATTCACACAAGTATTATGTTTTCGGTTAATACAATTCTAGCATGAATAATAAACATTTATCATGATATAAGGAAATAAATAATAACTTTATTATTGCCTCTAGGGAATATTTCCTTCATCGTGGCTCTTTGCTTCTTTGCTTGTTTCTGCGTGCATGTCTTGTTGAGGTTTCTGCGTTGTCGTGTAAAAGCGTGGTTAAAAAACAATTAAATATGCTCGTTATTTTCATTGTAGTTTAGTGTCTGTTCCCTAAGAAAAATACTCAAATGTTTAAGGTTGTCTTTGAACATTTTTTGTAGCTTCACCTTTTCAGCCGTTTCCGCCGGTGCTGCCTCTTCGAGCTTTTCTTCTTTGAGTGGAGGTTTTTGGAGCTTTTCTTCTTTGAGTGGAGGTTTTTGGAGCTCCTCTGGATCTTTTTCGTTTTGTTCTCCCGTGGTGTCGTCATTTTTTTCTTGTGGCTGTTGAGACATAGAGGTAGGTAAATGAGATTGCATTTGTGTTTTTGTTCACTTAAATATCTAATTTCCTTAAAAGAAGGTTATCTCACTTCACCTTTTCAGTCTTTTGCATTGACATTGGCATCCCTGTTATTTCTTGCTCGGACAACAGAGGTTTTCTGGCTTGGTCTACGGCGGTTACGCTGTCAGTTGTTGGAACAACATCTTCTGATTGTTCCATTCCCTTGTGTTGTTGTGTTTGTTGGTCTTGAATATTGGTGCTCTCCTCTGTTTCTTGCATCTGTGGGAATGCAAAAAAGTAATTAAAATGTGTCTGTTTTTTATATGCTATAGAAAGAGGTTTTGTAGCTTGACCTCTACATTCAATCTCTCTTTTGCCGTTCCTGTCGCTTCTTCTCTGTCTTCTGGAGTTTTTGTACATTGTTGAGCGGTAGCAGCAATTTCTATCGCTTCTTGAGGCACATCTTCTGCTTCATTTGTTTCTTTCTTCTGTTCAGTCAAAAAATGTAAATAAAGTTTGGACTTCATCTATGCATGCATAACTCTTTTTTAATGTTGTAGGAGCAGGTGCGTGTAGCTTTACCACGTTGGTCTTCGATGCTGGTGGCATGTCTTCTCCGTTGTATTTGTCACGTGACGACTTCTGTTTGGTCGGCGTACTGGGTACCATTTTAGTCGCCATTTGCCCTTGTTTTTTGGTTTGTTCTGTTTGTACCACTTGCTCTTCATCGGGATGACCGTCCTCGTTTGTTTCCTGCGTTTCATGAAAAAAAGGAAAAGCATGGATCATTCATTGCTTGTAATTCTTGTGTTACTGCGACAGGTTGTGCTGGGCAGTACATTTCTTATAAATTTTGGAAAAATGGTTCTTGTTGAATTTTACCTTTGCGCTGGTGGTTGGGATATCCGTTTCTGTGTCCACTTTTTCTTTGCTTTGTATACCAACCTTGTGTGTGTCACCAGGTGCAGTCTCTGAGGCTTTCTCCCCTGTATCGGTCATCTGAAATGCTCTTGTACTGGAGAGCTGTTCTATACCAACTTTCTATTTTGCATGGGCATCCTCTTCTCTTTGCTGTGCTTGTAATAGCTGATAGATGAAACAATATGAGTTGATGGCATTTGGGCGAGATGGGTTTGGAAGTTTTACCTCTTCTTTGTTGTTTTCTTCTTGTTTTTGTGTCGTGCTGTTAACGGTCGATGCAAGATCAGCCCGTGCCTCATTTGTGGGAGCGTTGATATGATACTTGTCCGGAAGAGTTTATATTTTGTTGTAGATTTGTCAGCTAACTCAAGACCGTTTCTAGTTTAGAGAGAAGCGACTTTTTAGAAAGAAGAGACCGATTTTGTATACTCACTTCTTTGCTGCCTCCGATCCTGTTCGTCTCTTGTACTGCTCATGTTGATGCTTTTGAGGGAGCATCATCTGTTGTTGGGTTGCTTTTTCTATTGCTTCCATCCTCTTGCTCGGTGTTCTTGACGACATGCTGCTATTGGCCTTTATGTTTCGGTGGCGTTCTCTTGCCGTGTCCCTGACAGAACTGAAGACAGATTTTTTAAGTTCAAGTTTGAAAGTATCGCTTTCGAGTTACATGGATGATGTATTTGTTCTCATTTACCTGTTTTTCATCTTGATTCTCTGCTTCTGCAGCTACTTTTCTACCTTGTTTTTGTTGTCCTTCAGCACTTGCTGTATTGGTTGATACATGCTCTTTTCTTTGCTCTTTTTGCACCTTGTTATGTTCTTTTGTCTCCCTCTGGCTAATTCTCGAGGTCTGTGTTCTTGATTTTGTTATTCTTTTCTTCCTTTCATGCTTGTTTTGTTGGTCTTCTTCTTCCTTATTCCTTTTTCTCCTCGCTCCTGGTTCTTCTGTGGCTGTGACTTCTTTCGTGTGGTTGCCATGTACAAGTGCAGTTGTGGCTCCTGCATCTGCTCCATCCTGCAACTTCAGCGACGGCTCTTCTGGTAAGCTCACTGTGTAAACAATGTCCTGAAATTTTCTAAGTTGTTCGAGAGAATCAATCAGGGCCATTGTTTGTTGCACCACTGAGTTCTTCATGTTTTCATCTAATTCCTCCTCTTGTTCGCTGCATTGGTGTCCAGCCCTGGTCTTTATTCCTAGTATTTGTTTTGTTTCGTCGAGTGCTTGTTTCAATGTTTCTTCTATCCTTGCAAATATTTCATATGATCCTGTGCTGGTGCCTATGACTGATTCCTTGCTTCCACTCGTGCTGACATGTGCTTTGTCCCGGCGCTTGGTTGGGGGTGGTAGTAGCTTGGTCGTCTGCTGGTGCTCCTGTTGTTGTGCTGGTATCATCTGTAATATATGCGGAGGTGTTGCTGTGCTGGCATAGAAGATCCTCTCTTCTGTTCCTTTCCATGTCTGCATTGTTTCAGCAGAATGGAGTTGGTTAGACTGGAAACCATTTTTATAAGGTATAATGCATATATATTCAATAGGGCTATACCTTTATCTTGCCAAATTCATAGTCATCTGGTCGTGCTTTTCCGTCCTTTTTCATGTCTGCTATAGCTATTTTCTTTAGGCCACGATCTCTTAGGTGGTTTGCTCGCGGTAATGATGTCTTGTCCATTGTCTTTGCAATCTTGCACATTTCTATTGTGTCGGTCGGCAGCAGTAGGGAGTCGAGGTACATTATTACTGGTCCCTGTGCCAAACCATTGAAATGCTTTTTGTTCTTTTCTTCCTGAGACAACAACCTGTGCTTCTGCCATGTCTTGGCTCTTTCCTTAATACTTTCAATGATTACCTCACAGAAATCCATCTTTGCCATTTCTGGATAGTCCAAGTCCTTGACCGTAATGGCTTGTTTGCTGAAGGTAGGGGAGGTTGTTCCACAGACAACGTTGTGGAAAAAAATAAGTAAAAATATTTTAACTGATTTCCTGTTTGATTGTTCGCCATCTACTTTCACCAAGTTTTGTAGTTCTCTAAATAGATCGTCGTGATGGAAATCCATTTTCTTGAGGCCAAGTTCTTTGATCAGTTATTTCACTGAAGTTGGGCTCTTCTCTGGCCTTGGTGCTGACTTTTCCGTGCCGTTTGGGTATCCAAACACCTTGTGTATAGCTTCCCTGGTCATCTTGATTACTTTCAGCTAATCAGCGTCATCGAATGTTATTGTCATGCTTTCTGTGTCCAGGTTGTCGTAGATGTGTGCTGCAAGCGGTTTGCAGATGGAGCGCTTTATTTGGCATTCCTCTATGCTTCCAAACCTGGCCATCCTAAAATCTTGCCGGTGACGTTCTTTTAGTAATTTCCATGCTCTATTGACCCGATCAAATGCTGCTCCTGCCTTGATTTCGCATTTGTCCTTATTTGTTGTTGCCTCATGTTCATTATCCGTTGGTGCTGTCAATTCTTTTACACTTGTCTTTATCCTCTTTGTCCGCTTCTGTCTTGGTTTTCCCTGTGTAGAAAAAGAGTTTTTTGTTATAGAGGATGGTTTGGTTTTCATGGGTGTAAAGCGGTAGGAAAAATCTGTAGAGAAAATGTGTTTTACATCATTGTTGCTGTCCTCTGCGGCGCCACCGTTGTCCCCTGCGGCGTCATTGCCCTCTGCACGAAAGTGGTCATCATCATGTTTTGTGCCATCGTCATCGTCGGCAGCATCATGCTCTGACTCTTTGCTGGCATCATCCTCGCCTTCTTCCAATCGTTGTCTTTTGTTTTTCTTTTTGGTTTTAGTTAGTTCATTTTTGACCCCTGTAACTGCTGGCGGGAGCACCATTAGAGGTCTTCGCTGCTGCTGCAAGGTAGCACTATCGCTGATGAGTTGAGTTTTGTCCTTTGTCTTTTGTCTTTTTGTTCTAGGAGGAACGGCAGTCTTGGTTTCTGATGGCTTGTCTTTTTGTAGCTCCCTGCTCGAAGTTGGTGCTAGCACCTGCTCCGGTGCTTCGTTGTCCATGTTCCGCTTCGTTCTTTTTTCTGACGGGTTAGGAGAGATGAGTGGTTTTTCTGGATATGCACTGTTAAGTTCAGACAAAATCGTTTCAATATCTTCTCCTGAACATCCGTCACCTACATGATGATTATGTAACAAAAGGATTACATAGCAAAATCGAAATAAATGGGATATAGTTTTCAAACCATGTCTTCCACGACTGCACAAAAAAAATCTGAAACTTAATCTACATAGATTGATAAGATAGCCCTTTTCTTTCATTTCCTGAGCTAAAAAGGCGATCAATCCATTGTTTTCTTGTTATATCAAGTTTTCTTCCTAACTCTTGGTTTGGCCAATGAGTGATGCAAATTAGGGTCAGGTGGTGAGCAGTATGGCTGCTGTCAATTCCATATCAGTGAAGGGAGGTCTTTTTTATATTGAAAAAAACACTACAAATGATATTCTGTAAATATAATTGTAAGGTTTAGAGGGTAAGATAAAATTTTCTTGAATGAATAACGATACACATAGTGTGTGAAAAATTTCATGAAAGTGTAGTTCCCAAGATTGTGTGGGCATAAGTGGTTAACTTACTGCTGCTGCTACATAGTTTATAGTACCTTGCTGCATGGCAGGATGTTCTGCAGGTACCCTGTTTTCCTTATTACCATTCCTTGCTGCGTAAAAATGCCAAGGCATTAGCAGCAGTAGAAGCAAAATTTAATTTCACAGCAAAAAGAGGAGATGCATCCCGTGGACACAAAAAACGGCACTGCCGGAGAGGCACAGATTGTTTCACGCTATAAGCACACATCTATATCTATTATTGGAGCACGGATGTTGATATGAGAGAGGCACATAATTTGAAACAGATACAATCAACGGATATATAGAATCTTCTGTAAATAGCAGGTTTTGAATTTAAGGATGCTCTCATGGTTTGAATCTAGAGCGGTGTCCTAGATAGTTCTGGCATGCACAATACGTTTTAGGCAAATATCTTGCGAGCAGATTTCTGTGGCGGATAGTGGTAGCATCCTATTGCATGCGTGTCTACCTTATTTCAATTTTGCTACAAGAGTCTAAACAGACTTTTTGGAAACGCGGTTTTGTGTGGCGGTTAGGGTTCATGTCCGTCAAAAAGGGGGAAAACCGTTTTGATCGAATTGTGGTAATGGAATGTAATGGATTAGTATTTTTTTACCTTTAATTGCTTGTGAGGGATTCATCGCATCCATCGGCTGCTTTTTCTCCTTGCTGTCTGTTGGTACCTTCGCCGTGAGCAGGGGTTGTCGCCGTCGGTCGCCGCCGCCGTCGGGAGAGGTTTTTTATGCTTTCGTGGGCACCCACCGACTATCTGTATCTCGAAGTGGATGGTGGCTGGTGTGTGAGGCGAACGCGATTTGGAGTTTTGGTTGGTCTGCTAGATTGGACAATGCGGGCAGAAGGAGAGAGCAGGGTGTTCGAGAGAGGGGAACTGGTGAAGTGTTCGAGATTTTCGGTGCGAAAGCAAAAGGAAGAAAGGAGTGGAGGGAGAGAGGGGAATGGTCCAACCGTCGCGAATCTTCGACCGTCCAGTTTCACATCAAGATTGGTGTAACTTTCTGTTGGCTTCGATGCGGGAGCGTTTTTTTATTTTAGTGTGGTGACATTGACGTGGGCATGGTTTGGTGTCACCCAGAGTCACATTCGTGCATGCGCGTGTTGCAGACGTTTTCTATGACGTGCCTGCGTCTGTTTGGACATCAAGATTGGTGAAACTTTCTGTGTTCATCCATGAACTTGTTTTTTGCTTGCCATCTTAACTGTTAGTCGGTGGGATGTTAGCATTTTTTGATTTTAGTGTTTTTGTGTGATCCACAGGGGCATGGTTTGGCGTTACTTAGAGTTACGTTCATGGTTTTTTGTGTTCCAAATGATTCTGCTCGCCAGTTCATTTGGAGAGGCATGGACATGAACTCATGGAAAGCATGTTAACGCATTGGTCAGAGTCAAGTTACCACAGTTGTATGCTTTTGGTATTTCCAAATGATTTCGCTCGCTCGTTCTCTTGGAGAGGAATGGATGGTGGGGGCAAGTATTGTTATTAGCCAGAGTCACGTTTGTCCACGCGTGTGTTACATGCATTTTCTCTGGTGAGTCACTGTGAGGTCCGTGGAAGCGAAGCCGAGTTGGCACTGTGTTGCCAATGCAACAGGCACACTACTGGCGTTGTGTATGGAAATGTTTTCCTTCCTTTTTGTGGAGAGTTGCGGTGGTGCGTTCCAGGGAGGCACTGTTTGTTATTAGAGAGAGTCACGTTGCATGGTTCTTTGTGTTCCAAACGATTCCACTCGCCAGTTCATTTGGAGAGGAATGGACATGAACTCATGGGAAGCATGTTAACGCATTGGTCAGAGTCAAGTTACCACGGTTGTATGCTTTAGGTATTTCTGAATGATTCCGCTCGCTCGTTCTCTTAGATGTGAAAACGACGGGGGCAAGTATTGTTATTAGCGAGAGTCACGTTTGTCCACGCGTGTGTTACATGCATTTTCTCTGGCGAGTCACTGTGAGGTGCGTGGAAGTGAAGCCGAGTTGGCACTGTGTTGCTAATGCCACAGGCAGAGTACTGACGCTTTCTATGGAAATGTTTTCCTTGTCGACTCGTTCCTTTTTTATGGAGAGTCACGGTTCTGCGTTGCTGGGAGGCACTGTTTGTTATTAAAGAGCGTCCCGTTCGTGCCTGCATGTGTTACAGACGTTTTCACTAAGGTGCCGCCTTGAGAAGCGTGCAAGTTAATTCGCAAATATAGTAAGATTTTGATATAAATATCATTTCAAAAAAATGGCAATGTATAATAGTATGAATTCGATAGTAATTTCTCTGGAATACAGTCAGACGTATACAGTAATTTAACTGTGTTTGAGATGTTTTTGATTGAATATGTACGGACCATTTGAAAGAAGTTGGGTGGTTGTAGTGTGGACGAACGCACGGGGAGATGAAATGATAGTACTTGTGTTTCCCAGGCGTCCAGAGTTCGAGGTATTTAAGAGAGATTGTGAGAATTCGAGGCGTTGGTTACTCTGTTTGACCGTCTGACCGGTGTGCATGTGTTATAAAAGGTACCTACTCATGGAACATTCCGCGTCCACAATTCTCCAGAGTCAGGCCCCTCTTTCTAGCTTGTAGCTCCTTGCTTGCGCCATGGCAGGTAAGAGGGGTTCTGGATGTTCAAGCAACCACGCAGCGAGGACCAAGGCCGCGGAAAGAAGGGAGAGGTCCCGCCGCTACGCTGGAGCGGCGGCAGGAATATCCTGCCCCATTGCCCAGGTGTCCAACGATCTCTCGCGTGGAGGCAAATCCTCCCACAAGCGCATTCGCCATGGAGACGATCTCGGCAAGATGACAGTATCGAATTCCTTACCAAGCGACGACATGCTCGATGAGCTAATTAAGCAGCAGCAGTTCATCGTTCGGCTAGAGAAGTTGGTGCAGCTGAGCAATGCCTCTGTGGAGAAGTCCACTGGTCTCATATTTCGATCTTTGTATGAGAATGAGAAGCTTCTCAAAGAGCTCCACCAGAAGGATCAGGAGGCCGCCCGCTGGAAGAATCTTTATGAGCAGAGCCATGCGTTGGTGCAGAATCTGTCGGGCGAAGTGGAGCAGCTTATGGATGAGAATGCTGAGGTTCTCGTCAAGTACAAGAGCCTGGTTGAGGATTCGTATGCTGCTGTGAAGGAAGGTCATGAGGCAACGAAGAAGCAGATTGAGGATGCGCTGGCCCACCAGCCGATCAAGAACGTTGCTGGAGTGTAGGCAGAGAGCTTGAAGCGTGTGTTTTTTCGTTGCGTTGGGGCATGTGGCCTTTTGTACTTACATGAACTTGTAAAGCATTTATGCATTGCATTGTCGTCGTGTTGTTTCGTTCTTTGGTACATGTAGATGAGTAGGCTCTGGGCATGGATGTCGCTTGTTAGCGTCGGTCGTGAAGTGAATATAGCGTCGGTTCTGTACCAGGCGGTGACATGAGTTGTGTACTGGCAATGGCGTGGACGTTCGTGGTTCTGTTAAGGGTCACAGGCACGGGTGTGGTTCTGTTAAGGGTCACAGGCACGGTCCTTGTTTTTAGAATCCACGGCTCTGTGCTGAGTTGCGTGGCGCTTCTTTTATTAGAAGCACGGGCGTGAAGTGACTATAGCCACGGTTCTGTTCCAGGTAGCGACATGACCTGTGCACTAACGATGGCGTGGACGTTCGTGGCAGTGTTAAGGGTCAGAGGCATGGGCATGACGCTCAAAGAGGCATGGTGCCGTATGATATAGAGTCACATTCCCCTGTGTTTCTGTTCCGAGTGCTTCCGTCGACTCGATCAGAAGGAGATGCACGGCCGGTGAGCTTATAGAGGCATAGCTTTGCATTACACACAGTCACGTTCGTTTCTTTAACCCAGTGGAATGGGTTGTAGATGCCAACACTAACTAATGACTCTGTTGTTAAAAGTTTGTTTGCTCATTTTCAAAAGCACAATCATGCTTTTTTCTTGATGTTTCGTATATTACTCGATAAAGGCGTGGACTCGATTAGATGGAGAGGCACAAGCATGGTGTGGTCTTATATAGAGTCACGCTCGTCTATGATTGCGTTCCGAATAATTCCATTGACTCGATCAGATGTAAACCCAGCGGAAAGGCATCGTTTGCTCTTACTCATAGTCACGTTTGTTTCTTTAATTGCGGAAACCCACCTGAAAAGGGTAAGAGTTCCTTGTTTTTAGAAGCCACGGCTCTGTGCTGAGTTGCGTGGCGCTTCTTTTTATTAGAAGCACGGGCGTGAAGTGAATACAGCCACGGTTCTATTCCAGGTAGCGACATGACCAGTGCACTGACGATGGCGTGGATGTTCGTGACAGTGTTAAGGGTCACAGCCACGGGCGTGAAGCGCTAAAAGGCATGCTGCCCTACAATATAGAGTCACGCTCTCGTGTGTTTGTGTTCCGAATTGTTCCGTCAACTCCATCAGACGGAGATGCACGGGCGTTCAGCACACAAAGGTTCTTTAATTTGGGAGACCCAGCGGAATTGGTTCAGATATGAATACCCACTGTTTACTCTGTGAAGCATAGACTGGCAAATTCGAATAGGCACGTATGCAGGTGAATCCCATGGGGGCATGGTTTCGTCTTTCGCATAGTCACGTGCGTACGTTTATCATGGAAAGAAAGCAGAATGGATTTAGATGTTAACGCTAGCTGTTTACTTTGTGAGTGGCCGATTCGAGAGTAGAGTTGTTTAAAAGCGTAAGTTCCTTGTTTTTAGCAGCCACGGCTCTGTACTGAGTTGCATCGCGCTTCTTTTATTAGAAGCACGGGTGTGAAGTGACTACAGCTACGGTTCTGTTCCAGGTAGCGACATGACCTATGCACTGATGATGGCGTGGACGTTCGTGGCAGTGTTATGGGTCAGAGGCACGGGCGTGAAGCTCAAAGAGGCATGGTGCCGTATGATATAGAGTCACGGGCGTGAAGTGACTACAGCCACGGTTCTGTTCCAGGTAGTGACATGACCTATGCACTGACGATGGCATGGACGTTCGTGGCAGTGTTAAGGGTCGGAGGCACGGGCGTGAAGCTCAAAGAGGCATGGTGCCATATGATATAGTGTCACGTTCCCCTGTGTTTCTGTTCCAAGTGCTTCAGTCGACTCGATCAGAAGGAGATGCACGGCCGGTGAGCCTACAGAGGCATAGCTTTGCATTACACACAGTCACGTTCGTTTCTTTAGCCCAGGGAATGGGTTGAGATGCCAACACTAACTATTGACTCTGTTGTTAAAAGTTTTTCCTCATTTTCAACAGCACAGTCACGCTTCTTTCTTGATGTTTCGTATATTATTCGATAAAGGCGCGGACTCGATTAGATGGAGAGGCACGGGCATGGTATTTTCTTATATAGAGTCACACTTGTCTGTTTTTGTGTTCCGAATAATTCCATTGACTCGATCAGATGTAATCCTAGTGGAAAGGCATCGTTTAGTCTTACTCACAGTCACATTTGTTTCTTTAATTGCGGAAACCCACCTGAAAAGGGTAAGAGTTCCTTGTTTTTAGAAGCCACGGCTAGGTGCTGAGTTGCGTGGCGCTTGTTTTATTAGAAGCATGGGCGTGAAGTGACTACAACCACGGTTCTGTTCCAGGTAGCAACATGACATGTGCACTGACGATGGCGTGGATGTTCGTGGCAGTGTTATAGGTCACAGGCACGGGCGTGAAGCGCTAAAAGGCATGCTGCCCTACAATATAGAGTCACACTCTCGTGTGTTTGTGTTCTGAATTGTTCCGTCAACTCCATCAGACAGAGATGCACGGGCGTTCAGCACACAAAGGTTCTTTAATTGGGGAGACCCAGTGGAATTGGTTCAGATGTGAATACCCACTGTTTACTCTGTGAAGCACGGACTGGCCTATTCGAATAGGCACGGACGCAGGTGAATCCCATGGTGACATGGTTTCGTCTTTCGCATAGTCACGTTCGTACGTTTATCATGGAAAGAAAGCAGAATGGGTTTAGATGTTAATGCTAGCTGTTTACTTTGTGAGTGGCTGATTCGAGAGTAGAGTTGTTTAAAAGCGTAAGTTCCTTGTTTTTAAAAGCCACGGTTCTGTACTGAGTTGCATCGCGCTTCTTTTATTAGAAGCACGGGCGTGAAGTGACTACAACCACGGTTCTGTTCCAGGTAGCGGCATGACCTATGCACTGACGATTGCATGGACGTTCGTGGCAGTGTTAAGGGTCACAAGCACGGGCGTGAAACTCTATGAGGCATGGTGCCGTATGATATAGAGTCACGTTCCCCTGTGTTTGTGTTCCAAGTGCTGTCGTCGACTCGATCCGAAGGAGATGCACGGCAGGTGAGCCCACGGAGCCATAGCTTTGCATTACGCACAGTCACGTTCGTTTCTTTAACCCAGCGAAATGGGTTGAGATGCCAACACTTACTATTGACTCTGTTGTTAAAAGCTTGTTTCCTTGTTTTCAAAAGCACAATCACACTTCTTTCTTGATGTTTCGTATATTACTCGATAAAGGCCTGGACTCGATTAGATGGAGAGGCACGGGCATGGTGTGGTGTTATATAGAGTCATGCTCGTCTGTGATTGCGTTCCAAATAATTTCCCTGACTCGATCAGATGGAAACCCAGCGGAAAGGGTTCAGGTGTGAACACTCACTATTTACTTAGTGAAGCACGGAATGGCTTGTTCGAGTGAAGCTGCTGTGGTGTATTCTTTGCACGGTGGTGGGTCCGAGGAAGTGACAGCGTGGTATTGTGAGGAGTCATGTTATGTTGTTTTCGTGTTCCAAATGATTCTGTTGAACCGTTCGCAACGGCAGGCACATCCGTGCATCACGAAGAGGCATGGTTATGATTTACCAATAGTCACATTTGTGCGTTTATGGCGGAAACCTAACGGTTCGACGGCCGTCTCTTCGTACCTCGGGAGTGAATGCCACGTGGCTCTGCTCCAGAAACCTAACGGTGCGACGAGTGTCTCCTCCGGTGACGCTGTTCTGGCTCGTCCCCCGAGACTAGGCTCCGGCTATTTAAGGCGGACGGACGGAGTGTCGAAACCCTAGCCACATTCTACTCCTCGCTTCATTCACCGCCAGGCCTTCCACTCCTGTTGCTCATCACTATTCATTGACCATCTCCGCCATGGCTGGGCAGAAGGAGACTATTCCGGACCGCCGTGCCCTGTCGCGGGAGGAGATCCAGGCTCGTGAGGGCTCCTCGTCTGTAAGTTCACCCTGTTTTTGCTTCTCCATTATTCGTTTTTTGTTTCTTTCGGCTACTTTGATTTAGTTTGCGAAACATGAATTATTGTGGTCAGTTGACTCCTAATTTGATGTGGGTCTGTCTTGCTGATACTGATTTACAGTTAGTTGGAGGTAGGGTTAGTCTGTGTCATGGTCTTGAACAGAAGTCCCTTGCTGTAGAATTGGGGAGCAGCTGTGGCTCGAAAGAGATGGGAGTGGTGAGCGGAGCGGTGACGGGAATGGTGCGCGTTGTTTCATTTGCAGAGGCTAACAAAATGTGTGACGAGCTTGTGGAGATCATCCACTGGTGGCAGGAGCTCTTCTAGGAAGCAAGGGAAGATTTGAAGAAGGCAAATGCTAGGATTGTAGAAATTAAGGTTGAGAAGAACAATCTCCTTGAAAAGCACGTCCGGTCGTTGCAGGAATCGGTTGCAGCTGCGAAGCGACATGACGAGGATGTGAAGGCACTGAAGAAGGAGATTTATGAACTGCGCCGGGAGCAAACCAGCAACAAGATCGTTGTGGACTAGGTATACAGGGGCGTCCCTGGCTGTTGTGTGCGTCTGGTGTTCTTAAGCAGTGTAGTGTAGTTTCTTACCTTTACTTGTGAAATTGCGCTGTCAGCTACCTTGCAAACAAAATGTATTTTGGTTTCGAGTATCGTTGTAATTGGGCGCCATTACTTATGATGCACGGGACGTGAAGTCTCTGCATCTACGGTTGTTAACCTATTATTGTAATGACTTGTGTACTGATGAAGGCGTGTATGTTCGTGACATTACTGTGTTGCAGTGTTTCGGGTCACAGACACGGGCTTGCATCCCATAGATTCATGGTGTGGTTTTATATAGAGTCACGTTCGCCTGTATTTGTGTTCGAAATGTTCCCGTCGACTCGTTGAGAAAAATAGGCACGTACTCTGGTGAATCCCACAGGGGAATGGTTTCGTCTTTTGCATAGTCGCGTTCATACGTTTGTGATGGAAATAAAGCAGAATGGGTTTAGATTTTAACGCTAGCTGTTTGCTTTGTGAGATTCGAGAGTTGAGTTGTTTAAAAGCGTAAGTTCCTTGTTTTTAAAAGCCACGGTTCTTTACTGAGTTACGTCGCGCTTCATTTATTAGAAGCACAGACGTGAAGTGAATATAGCCGCGGATGATGACTTGTGCACTGTCGATGGCGTGGACGTTCGTGGCAGTGTTCAGGGTCACAGGCACGGGCGTGAAGCGCTAAAAGGCATACAGCCCTATAATATAGAGTCACGGTCTCGCCTGTTTGTGTTCCGAATTGTTCCGTCAACTCCATCAGACGGAGATGCACGTGCATTCAGTCCAGAAAGGATTTTCAATTCTGGGGAACCACCGGAATTGGTTCAGATGTGAGCTCTCAGTTTTTACTCTGTGAGGCACGGATTGGCCTATTCGAATAGGCACGTACACAAATGAATCCCGTGGGGGCATGGTTTCGTCTTTCACATAGTCACGTTCGTACGTTTATCTTGGAAAGAAAGCGGAATGGGTTTAAATGTTAATGGTAGCTGTTTACTTTGTGAGTGGCCGATTCGAGAGTCGAGTTGTTTAAAATTGTAAGTTCCTTGTTTTTAAAAGCCACGACTCTGTACTGAGTTGCGTGGCGCTTCTTTTATCAGAAGCATGGGCGTTAAGTGACTACTGCCACGGTTCTGTTCCAGGTAGCGACATGACCTGTGTAGTGACGATGGCGTGGACGTTCGTGGCAGTGTTAAGGGTCAGAGGCACGGGCGTGAAGCTCAAAGAGGCATGGTGCCATATGATATAGAGTCATGTTCCCCTGTGTTTCTGTTTCAAGTGCTTCCGTCGACTCGATCAGAAGGAGATGCACGGCCGGTGAGTCCACAGAGGCATATCTTTGCATTACGCACAGTCACGTTCGTTTCTTTAACCCAGCGGAATGGGTTGTAGATGCCAACACTAACTATTGACTCTGTTGTTAAAAGTTTGTTTGCTCATTTCCAAAAGCACAATCATGCTTCTTTCTTTATGTTTTGTATATTACTCGATAAAGGCGTCGACTCGATTAGATGGAGAGGCACGGGCATGGTGTGGTCTTATATAAAGTCACGCTCGTCTGTGATTGCGTTCCGAATAATTCCATTGACTCGATCAGATGGAAACACAGTGGAAAGACATCGTTTGGTCTTACTCACAGTCATGTTCGTTTCTTTAATTGTGGAAATCCAGCAGAATGGCTTGTTCGAGAGAAGATGCTGTGTTTTATTTTTTCCATGGTGGTGGGTCCCAGGAAGTGACAGCGTGGTATTATGAAGAGTTACGTTATGTTTTTTTCGTGTTCCAAATAATTTCGTTGAACCGTTCGCAACGGCAGGCACATCCGTGCAGCGCGAAGAGGCATGGTTATGATTTTCCAAGAGTCACATCCGTGTGTTTATCGCGGAAACCCAACGGTTCGACGACCGTCTCTGCTTACCTCGGGAGTGAACGCCACGTGGCGCCGCTCCAGAAACCCAACGGTGCGACGGGCGTCTCTTCTTACCTCGGGAGTGAACGCCACGTGGCGCCGCTCCAGAAACCCAACGGTGCGACGGGCGTCTCCTCCGGTGATGCCGTTCTGGCTCGTCACCCGAGGCTAGGCTCCGGCTATTTAAGGCAGACGGACGGAGTCGCAAGACCCTAGCCACATTATAATCCTCCCTTCGTTCGCCGCCAGGCCTTCCATTCCTCTTGCTCATCACTATTCACTGACCATCTCCGCCATGGCTGGGCAGAAGGAGACTACTCCAGATGGCCGTACCCTGTCACGGGAGGAGACCCCGGCTCATGAGGGTTCCTCGTCTATAAGTTCACCTTGTTTCTGCTTCTCCTTCATTCATTTTTTGTTTCTTTTCGTCTGCTTTGATTTAGTTTGTGAAACATGAATTATTGTGGTCAGCTGACTCTTAATTTGATGTGGGTGTGTCTTGCTGATACTGATTTACAGTTAGTTGGAGCTACTCTCATTAACCTGGTCAATGGGATGAATGCCTTGGTTTCACTTGCAAAGGTTGATAGAACGTACAAGGAATTGCTGGAGGTCACCTACGAGTGGCGGCAGTTCTACCAGGAAACAAGAGAAGATTTGGAGAAGGCGAATGCCAAGATCGTAGAAATTACGACTATGAGGAGCAATCTCCTTGAAGAGCACACCCGGTCGTTGCAAGAATCGGCAGCAACTGTGAAGCGACATGACGAGAATATGAAGACGAATCCTTTTGTAGCTCATCATTTATTGGCAAAGATAGAAAAGGTCAATATGAAGGAGGAGAAAGAAACAATAGTAACGTGGTCCCGGGCATCTAGCATTCTACCCACAATGGTTGGCCATACAATCGCGATTCATAATGGAAAGGAACATATACCTATTTACATAACAAATCCTATGGTATGTCGCAAATTGGGGCGCTGAAGGAGGAGATTGATGAACTGCGCCGGGAGCAAAACAATAAGAAGGTTGGTGGGGACTAGATATACAACAGCGTCCCTGGCTGTTGTGTGTGTCTGTTGTTGTTAAGCAGTGGAGTGGAGTTTGTTACCTTGTCTTGTGAAATTTCGGTGTCAGCTACCTTGCTAACAAAATGTATTTTGGTTTCAAGTATCATTGTAATTAGGCGCCGTTACTTATGATGCACGGGACGTGAAGTGTCTGCAGCCACGGTTGTGAACCTAGTATTGTAATGACTTGCGTACTGATGTAGGCATGTACGTTCGTGGCTTTTGTGTGTTGCAGTGTTTCGGGTCACGGACATGGGCTTGCACCCCACAAATTCATGGTGTGGTTTCATATAGAGTCATGTTCGCCTGTATTTGTGTTCAAAATGATTCCGTTGACTCGTTCAGAAAAATAGGCACGTACGCAGGTGAATCCCATGGGTACATGGTTTCGGCTTTCACATAGTCACGTTCGTTCGTTTATCATGGAAACAAAGCAGAATGGGTTTAGATGTTAACACTAGCTATTTACTTTGTGAGTGGCCGATTTGAGAGTCTAGTTGTTTAAAAGCGTAAGTTCCTTGTTTTTAAAAGCCACGGTTCTATACTGAGTTGTGTCGCGCTTCTTCTATTAGAAGCACGAGGGTGAAGTGAATACAACCGCGTTTCTGTACTAGGCAGGGACATGAGTTCTGTATGATATAGTCATGTCCCCCTGTGTTTCTGTTCCGAGTGCTTCCTTCCACTCGATTAGAAGGAGATGTACGGCCGGTGCCTCATACTTACTATTGAATCTGTGAGGCACCGAATGGCCTATGTGAGGCACGCTATTTTTAAAAGTTTGTTTCCTTGTTTTCAAAAGCACAGTCACGCTTCTTTCTTGATATTTCTTATATTACTCGATAGAGGCGTGGAGTCGATTAGATGGGAGAGGTACGGGCATGGTGTGGTTTTATATAGAGTCACGCTTGTCTGTGTTTGCATTCCGAATAATTCTGTTAACTCGATCATATGGAAACCCAGCGGAACGGCACGGTTTGGTCTTACTCACAGTCACATTTGTTTCTTTAATTGCGGAAACCGAGCAGAAAGGGTACATGTGTGAACACTCACTGTTTACTCGGTGAGGCATGGAATGGCTTGTTTGAGAGAAGCTGATGTGGTGTATTATTTGCATGGTGGTGGGTCCCAGGAAGTGACAGCGCGGTATTTTGAAGAGTCACGTTATGTTGTTTTCGTGTTCCAAATCATTCCGTTGAACCGTTTGCAATGGTAGGCACGTTCGTGCAGCGCGAAGAGGCATGGTTATGCTTTACCAAGAGTCACATTCCTGTTTTTATCGCGGAAACCCAACGGTTAGACGGGCGTCTCTTCGTATTCGGGAGTGAACGCCACATGGCGCCGCTCCAGAAACCTAATGGCCCAACGGGCGTCTCCTCCGGTGACGCCGCTCTGGCTCGTCGCTCGAGGCTAGGCTCTGGCTATTTAAGCAGGACGGTGTCTCGAAACCCTAGCCACATTCAACTCCTTCCTTCGTCCGCCGCCAGGACTTCCACTCCTGTTGCTCATCACTATTCACTGACCATCTCCGTCATGGCTGGGCAGAAGGAGACTACTCCGGACAGCTGTGTGCTATCGCTGGAGGAGATTCCGGCTCGCGAGGGTTCCTCGTCTGTAAGTTCACCCTGTTTCTGCTTCTCCTTCATTCGTTTTTTGTTTCTTTTCGGCTGCTTTGATTTAGTTTGTGAAACATGATTTATTGTGGTCAGCTGACTCCTAATTTGATGTGGGTGCGTTTTGCTGATACTGATTTACAGTCAGTTGGAGGTAGGGTTAGTCTGCGTCATGGTCTTGAACAGAAGTCCCCTTCTGTAGAATTGGGGAGCAGCTGTGGCTCGAAAGAGAAGGGAATGGTGAGCGGGGCGGCGACGACAAGTGCTATGAGGTCCTTGTTAGTTACTCTCAATAACCTGGTCGATGAGATGAATACTTTGGTTTCACTTCCAAAGGCTGACAAGACGTACGAGCAACTGCTGGAGATCACCTACGCGTGGAAGAAGCTTTGCGAGGAAACAAGAGAAGATTTGGACAAGGCGAATGCCAGGATCGTAGAAATTATGGCTGTGATGAAAAATCTCCTTAGAGAGCACATCCGGTCATTGCAGGAATCGACAGCAGCTGTGAAGCAACATGACGAGAATATGAAGGCGCTGAAGGAGGAGATTGATGAACTGCGCCGGGAGCAAAGCAACAAGAAGGTTGGTGGGGACTAGGTATACAGCAGCGTCCTTGGCTGTTGTGTGCGTCTGTCGTTGTTAAGCAGTGGAGTGGAGTTTGTTACCTTGTCTTGTGAAATTTCGGTGTCAGCTACCTTGCTAACTAAATGTATTTTGGTTTCGAGTATCATTGTAATTAGGCGCCGTTACTTATGATGCACGAGACGTGAAGTGTCTGCAGCCACGGTTGTGAACCTAGTATTGTAATGGCTTGCGTGCTGATGTAGGCGTGTACATTCGTGGCTTTTGTGTGTTGCGGTGTTTCGGGTCACGGAGATGGGCTTGCACCCCACAAATTCATGGTGTGGTTTCATATAGAGTCACGTTTGCCTGTATTTGTGTTTGAAATGACTCCGTTGACTCATTCAGAAAAATAGGCACGTACGCAGGTGAATCCCATGGGGGCATGGTTTCAGCTTTCGCATAGTCACGTTCGTACGTTTATCATGGAAACAAAGCAGAATGGGTTTAGATGTTAACGCTAGCTGTTTACTTTGTGAGTGGCCGATTTGAGAGTCCAGTTGTTTAATAGTGTAAGTTCCTTGTTTTTAAAAGCCACGGTTTTGTACTGAGTTGCGCCGCGCTTCTTCTACTAGAAGCACGGGAGTTAAGTGAATAAAATCGCGTTTCTGTACCAGGCAGGGACATGAGTTCTGTATGATATAGAGTCACGTTCCCCTGTGTTTCTGTTCCGAGTGCTTCCTTCGACTCGATTAGAAGGAGATGTACGGCCGGTGCCTCATACTTACTATTGAATCTATGAGGCACCGAATGGCCTATGTGAGGCACGCTGTTTTTAAAAGTTTGTTTCTTTGTTTTCAAAAGCACAGTCACGCTTCTTTCTTGATGTTTCTTATATTACTCGATAGAGGCGTGGAGTCGATTAGATGGGAGAGGTACGGGCATGGTGTGGTATTATATAGAGTCGCGCTTGTCTGTGTTTGCATTCCGAATAATTCCGTTGACTCGATCATATGGAAACCTAGCGGAACGGCACGGTTTGGTCTTTCTCACAGTCATGTTTGTTTCTTTAATTGCGGAAACCGAGCAGAAAGGGTACAGGTGTGAACACTCACTGTTTACTCGGTGAGGCACGGAATGGCTTGTTTGAGAGAAGCTGATGTGGTGTATTCTTTGCATGGTGGTGGGTCCCAAGAAGTGACGGCGTGGTATTCTGAAGAGTTTATGTTGTTTTCGTGTTCCAAATGATTCTGTTGAACCGTTCGCACCGGCAGGCACGTTCGTGCAGCGTGAAGAGGCATGGTTATGCTTTACCATGAGTCACATTCCTGTTTTTATCGCGGAAACCCAACAGTTAGACGGGCGTCTCTTCGTATTCGGGAGTGAACGCCACATGAAGCCGCTCCAGAAACCTAATGGCCCGACGGGCGTCTCCTCTGGTGACGCCGCTCTGGCTCGTCGCTCGAGGCCAGGCTCCGGCTATTTAAGCAGGATGGTGTCTTGAAACCCTAGCCACATTTAACTCCTCTCTTCGTCCGCCGCCAGGCCTTCCACTCCTATTTCTCATCACTATTCACTGACCATCTCCGTCATGGCTGGGCAGAAGGAGACTACTCCGGACAGCTGTGCGCTATCGCGAGAGGAGATCCCGACTCGCGAGGGTTCCTCGTCTGTAAGTTCACCCTGTTTCTTCTTCTCCTTCATTCGTTTTTTGTTTCCTTTCGGCTGCTTTGATTTAGTTTGTGAAACATGAATTATTGTGGTCAGCTAACTCCTAATTTGATGTGGGTGTGTTTTGCTGATACTGATTTACAGTCAGTTGGAGGTAGGGTTAGTCTGCGTCATGGTCTTGAACAGAAGTCCCCTTCTGTAGAATTGGGGAGCAGCTGTGGCTCGAAAGAGAAGGGAATGGTGAGCGGGGCGGTGATGGCAAGTGCTGTAAGGTCCTTGTTAGTTACTCTCAATAACTTGGTCGATGAGTTGAATACTTTGGTTTCACTTCCAAAGGCTGACAAGACGTACGAGCAACTGCTGGAGATCACCTACGCGTGGAAGAGGCTTTGCGAGGAAACAAGAGAAGATTTGGACAAGGCGAATGCCAGGATCGTAGAAATTATGGCTGTGATGAAAAATCTCCTTAGAGAGCACATCCGGTCATTGCAGGAATCGGCAGCAGCTGTGAAGCGACATGACGAGAATATGAAGGCGCTGAAGGAGGAGATTGATGAACTGCGCCGGGAGCAAAGCAACAAGAAGGTTGGTGGGGACTAGGTATACAGCAGCGTCCCTGGCTGTTGTGTGCGTCTGTCGTTGTTAAGCAGTGGAGTGGAGTTTGTTACCTTGTCTTGTGAAATTTCAGTGTCAGCTACCTTGCTAACAAAATGTATTTTGGTTTCGAGTATCATTGTAATTAGGCGCCGTTACTTATGATGCACGGGACGTGAAGTGTCTGCAGCCACGGTTGTGAACCTAGTATTGTAATGACTTGCATACTGATGTAGGTGTGTACGTTCGTGGCTTTTGTGTGTTGCAGTGTTTCGGATCACGGACACGGGCTTGCACCCCACAAATTCATGGTGTGGTTTCATATAGAGTCACGTTCGCCTGTATTTGTGTTCAAAATGATTCCGTTGACTCGTTCATAAAAATAGGCACGTACGCAGGTGAATCCCATGGGGGCATGGTTTCGTCTTTTGCATAGTCACGTTCATATGTTTATCATGGAAAGAAGGCAGAATGGGTTTAGATGTTAACACTAGCTGTTTGCTTTGTGAGATTTGAGAGTCGAGTTGTTTAAAAGCGTAAGTTCCTTGTTTTTAAAAGCCACGGTTCTGTACTGAGTTACATCACGCTTCATTTATTAGAAGCACGGACGTGAAGTGATTATAGCTGCGGATGATGACTTGTGCACTGTTGATGGCGTGGATGTTCGTGGCGGTGTTAAGGGTCACAGGCACGGGCGTGAAGCGCTAAAAGGCATGCTACCGTATAATATAGAGTCACTTTCCCGTGTGTTTGAGTTCTGAATCATTCCGACGACTCGATCAGACGGAGAGGCACTAGCGTTCAGTGCACAAAGGCACCGTCAGGTTCTTTCTTTAAATGGGGATACCCACCGGAATTGGTTCAGATGTGAACACCCATTGTTTACTCTGTGAGGCACCCAATAGCCTATTTGAGAGACGCTGGTGTGGTATATTCTTCGCACGATCATGGGTCTCAGGAAGGCACTGCATTTTATTGTGTAGAGTGACGTTAGTTTGTCTTGGTGTTCCAAATGGCGTGGTTTTATGTAGAGTCTCGTTCGCCTATATTTGTGTTCGAAATGATTCCGTTGACTAGTTCAGTACAAGAGGCACGGACATGAATGCCATTAGGGCATGGTTGGGTCTGTCGGAGAGTCACATTTCGTAAGTTTATTGTTGAAACAAAGCGAAATGGGTTTAGGTTTTAATGCTAAATGTTTACTTTGCAAGTGACCAGTTCGAGAGTCGAGGTGTTTAAAAGCGTAATATCCTTGTTTTTAAAAGCCACGGCTCTGTGCTGAGTTTCGTGGCTCTTCTTTTATTAGGAGGACGGGCGTTAAGTGACTACAGCTACGGTTCTGTATCAGGTATCGACATGACTTGTGCACTAATGATGGCGTGGACGTTCGTGGCAGTGTTAAGGGTCACAGGCACGGGCGTGAAGCGGTAAAAGGCATGCTGCCCTATAATATAGAGTCACGGTCGCGTGCGTTTGTGTTCCGAATTGTTCCGTCGACTCGATCAGACGGAGAGGCACCGCTGTTCAGCGCACAAAGGTTCTTTAATTGGGGAGACCCAGCGGAATTGGTTCAGTTGTGAATACCCACTGTTTACTTTGTGAAGCAGGGAATGGCTTATTCGAGAGACCCTGGTGTGGTATATTCTTCGCACGGCTATGGGTCCCAGGAAGGCACGGCGTCGCATTGTGTAGAGTGACGTTAGTTTGTCTTGGTGTTCTAAATGACTCTGTTGAATCATTCTCACTGAAAGACACAACTATATGCGTTACACGGAGTCACATTCGTGGCGTTTACTCGTATTCAGTGTGAACGCCTCTCTGGAAACCCAAGGGTCCGACGTGCGTTTCCTCCGGTGACGCTGTTCTGAAGGAGGTGGAGGTATTTAATAGAGTGAAAGCCACGTGTCCGCGCTGCGGAATCCAAAAGGACCGACGGCCGTCTCATCCATCGGTGAAGTGAACACCCCGTGTCACCGTTCCGTCTCCCGGGGTCAAGAAGCAGTTATTTAAGCCGAGCGGCGTCCGCCACCACTAGACATCATCCTGCTTCTCCCTCTTTCGCCGGCAATCTTAGGAGATCACCCATCTTCCTCTTTTCGTTTGTGACGTTCCCTGCCATGGTTCGTCACAAGATAACTACTTATGCGATGCTTACTCCCGAGCGTCACTTTCAGTTGCAGGATGACATCCGTTCGAGGCGCGCCGCTCGGGTCGCAGCAGGCATGTCTCCGGACTCGCCGGGGCCGGAGGAGAATGGGGAGGTGGAGGAAGTGGAGTGGGATCCGTCAGAGCTCATGCAGGTAGTTGATCCAGTTGGGGGAGATGTGATGGAGGAAGAGGAGGGGGGTGACAAGGATGAGGAAGACGACATGGAAGGCGTGGACGAGGATGACAAGGACGACGAGGAAGGCATGGACGAGGATGAGGAGGACGACGAGGAAGATGTGGACGAGGACGACGAGGAATGCATGGACGAGGATGAGGAGGAGGACGAGGAAGGTGTGGACGAGGATGACGAGGAAGACGTGGACGAGGATGACGAGGACGTCGAGGAAGGCGTGGACAAGGACGACGAGGAGGGAGATGACGAGGACGTCGAGGAACGCTTGGACGAGGATGACGAGGACGACGAGGAACACGTGGACGACGAAGACGAGGCGGAGTTCTATCTCGGTGAATCGGCCTTGATGGCGGAGCAGACCGCTATCCTGGAGTCCATCCAAGATGAGGCATATGTGGAGTCCAACCGGCACTTCCTCCGGGAAGAGCAGGCGAAGATTGATGTGCTCTTCGACGAGCTGGATGCGGAGCAGGAGGCGGAGGCCAATGACATCGATGTCACAATGGAGATAGTGGACATCTCCGACGATGGGGAGTAGTGTAGTTTTGTTGGTAGATGTTTGCTTTTCCATGCTTTTTATGCGTTTCATGTTTTATGTGTCTGTAAAGGTTGAACAATGTCAAGCAATCGTCGTTGTCAGAACGGAGACAGTTTCGTCTCCGTGTCAAACAATCGTGTTTTGTTCCTAAGTAGTAGTACTACGCCGTCCAAAATAAATGTGTCAACTTTGCAGTACAATTCACATTGTACTGGTTAGTACAGCGTTGAGAGAATTAATTTGTGATGGAAGGTGTATGTTTTATTTCAAATTGCAGTTTTAAGTACCATATTTGGCTCAGAAGGCGTATGTTTTATTACACTATATTGTTTTATTATAGATTGCAGTTTCAAGTACAAAATAAACGTCTCAACTAGGGCACATATTTGATTCTAGAGATTTTAGTGTGGTTAGATTTGATTATGGTTTCAAAATGGTTAGATTCTAGAGAGGCACTCAACAACATGCACAAAAAGCCACAGATGTGCTTCTGAGAAGCACCGTCTTGCACGGTTTTACCGCAAGATGGGATTCGACATTTATCCAGGACATTCAGGGTTTTATAACTGTAGAAAGAATTGTTTTTCACTTATATGTTGTGTGCCAGAGGCATGGCAATTACTTTTGTGAGAAGCATGAATGTGCCGACGGAATGGGCACGGTCACGTATGACATAGGTGCAAGGTGGTCCCTAATGTCTCCCTAAGGTATAATCCATACACTTTACTGTTACAAGCACGATCGTCGTTCTTGTTGAGGCACGGAGGTGAAGGATGGAGCATTTGCGTCTGCGATAGTCGCGCCCTATATTAAGGAGGAAGCAAATCTTCATGTCTGCGATACGTCAGAACCTGGCTGTAACGCACGCTCCTGCCTCTGCCTTTTCGTTGATGTCACGTTTTTCTTCTCAGCAACCTTGTTAACATGTTACACCCAAGAGAGGTACGGTGTTACCCGACGTAGAGGCATGCATGTAACTAACTGGAGGCACGGAGACGTGATTCCAAGGGAGGTACGGACGCGAAAATGATCGTTATGCAAGGACGTGAAGGTGTGCCTCTGTTTTAAAGAAGCTTTCATTGACACATTTTCATTGTGGGGGGCATGGACTATGAGCTCCATGTGTTTTCAAAGGCATTAGGCCTCATTAATGAACATATCAGAAAGAAGGTGAATCTTTTGGTTGACGTCTAGAATGTTGCATAAAATGACTTGAAGCCAAGTTACGCATGGTCCCCTTGGTATTAGAGGCACGTAGGCACGTAAGTGCCTATTGTGGTGCACTGGAAATAAACTTGTGCAAAAGACATGTAAACTGCAAGCAAACTACAAGGTTAACTGCGACACTAGCAAACCTAAATTTATAACAAGCAAAAGGCAGTCTTGAGCAAAAGCAAATCTAATGAGAAATCTAGAATGTTCTAGATAATTTTGTTTGCCAGGACCATCTGCTTCAGTAGTCGTAGTCACCACAGGACCTAGTGCACTTCCTGGTCTGCTCCTTGTCGAGTTTTTCCCGGCGAAGCCCTTCCTGGAGGATGCTGAGGCGGCTCCATATCTCGTACGCAGCGTAAGCGTCCTTTGCCGCGTACTCGATGTGCCTCATGGACAGGGGCATGGACGCCCAGCGCTGGTGCTCTGTGTTGGTGAGCTCTACATCGTGGACAAGGATGCCTGAGACGTCCCCAAGGGAGTCCACAGGCTTGGTAGCTGTAGGCATCCTCCATTCCTTCTGGATGTCGACGTAGTGGGCGATCTACAGTCCGACGCGGCCGAGCATCTCTATGTCGCCGTCGATGGAGAAGCCAACAAACGTGTACCTGGGGTCCGCGAGGAAGTTGTCGAACTTGGTGCAGTTCTTGTTGGCCGCGCTCAGTTGGAACAGCAGCACCGGATGATCCTTGCCGATGGAGAGCTGGACTAGGGAGGGTTTCTGATCTTCGCCATGGTCGTTGGTGTACTTCACATCAACTTCGGCGATCTTGTGGCGCTCGAACTGGAGGTGTCGCTCGAACTGCTCAATGGTGGTCGCCGCCTTGTGCAAGTCATTGGTGTGGATCACGTGCAACTTTGTGTTGCCGTGGGCCTGCACCTCCATGAATTCCCTGGTGAATCCCATCGCGTGGAGCAGTTGGTCATCCTGTAATCAGATTTTTCGTGGAGAACAATGAGTGGGAGAGCAATGGCGATTTCTGTTCTTTGTGTGTGAGAAGGCCGCGGCGGGAGTCTAAATTTAAGGGCGGGGAAGTGGCAAAGGAGTGCACGATCTCACTGTCAACGCGGTTGTGCACATCATGGGTTCTGGATCGTGGGTTTTCTTTATAAAAAATAAAAATAAAATTAGCACTTGTATTTATAAAAATGTCGTATCTCCAGCAAGTCGTGGAGATGATTGTTATCTTTCATAGTTTGCTGTCAAATGTTAACTTTTACAATCTCGTGAGGCATGCAGGGGCAGTATGTATTGTAGAGGCACAAGTCTCTGACCAAGAGAAGCATGCTTCAAATGGCAGCTTTAACTGTCAGACACAGGGGCGTGGTACATTTATTCGGAGTGGCAATTGTTTTCAGTGATACAATCGCTGGTAGGAGCAGTGCTGTGTTTCTTCAGAGGCACTGTTCTGTGTCCGTGTTGCAGTTGACGCTACAAGATGGTCAGGAAGAACGAGAAGCAACGAGAGGCGTCGTCATGCAGCTGCAAGAAGCACTCATGCAGCTAGAGGCGAAACAAGAGGCACGGATACGATGCTACGTGATGCACGGAGTTGAAGCTATGTGATTTCACGGACGTCTATTCGTGCTATGGTGCTATGTGAGGCACAGGCACAAACAAATAGCCGTGCACTGAAGTACCTGCGCAAGGTCGTCCCTAAGGTGTCCTATATGCTTTACAGTTACAAGCATGGTCGTCGTGCTTGCCAAGGCACGGAGGTGAATGATGGAGCCTATGCCTTTGCGATAGTCACCTGCAATGTTAAGAAGGAAGTAAATCTTCATAGACCCGATATGTCGGAAGCTGGCCGTAAGGCACGCTTCTGCCTCTGCGTTTTCGGTGACATCACGTTTAGTGCCAGCGGCTCGACGTAATGCACGGACTCCATAGGAGTGGAGGCACCGAAGAGCCTTCGTGGGATTTTTAAGTAGCTAGTTGGTGTTATTGACGGACAACCGTGCCTCTGGTGTTCTTCTCTGAGGGTCACGGGCATAAGCAGTGTTTTCCAAAGACAAGGACGTGAAGCCACGGTGCGCATCGTCGTGTAAGGATAAGAATGAGACGCACGGAAAGGCCTCTATATTCTAAATGTTCGCGCGGACGACGTACAGATGTCTTTTGTGTTCTCCTAGTTGTTTTCGAATGACATGGCCATTCCTAGTTGTGTTCTCCTAGTTGATTTCGCATGACACGACCATTGCTAGTTGTGTTCTCCTAGTTGTTTTCGCATGACACGGCCATTCCTAGTTGTGTTCTCCTAGTTGTTTTCGCATGACACGGCCACTCCGAGGGACAGTGGAGTGAAGCCACGGTGCGCACGGTTATCCAAGGAGAAAATGCAGTGAAGTGCCTCAGTTTTCGTAACACTTTAAGTTGCTTGTTCATTGAGAGAGGCACGGGTGTATGTTTAAATGACGCAAAAGACCGTGCTACTATTTTCCGAAATGTTAATTTCTGACACGGTCTCCCGGAGGGACACGATGTCTGCAATTAAAAGGGGCATCAGTTTTGTTCAATATGATAATGAGAAACGGAAACCCAACATCTAAAAAAGTGATTGAAGGTTCGTTGCTGACCTTAAGTCATTATCACAGCATTCCAAATGTTTTCAGAGACGTGTTCACACGGACGTATGATTTTCGCAACCTCTTGATGCACGTTCGTTTCCCGTGGGGTGCACGGACGTCCTTCGGAGAGGCGCGCTTGGAGCAGTTGCGGGTTTGCAGTGGACGCATGTTGCTTTTAAAAGACAGAATTTCATGCCAAGCAACTGAGATAAACAAGAGGATGCTAGTTTGATTTTTGAGCATATGTGTGAGCTGATTTCTTTTATCATAGGGTCTAGAAACATATGATCAATATTGAAAACAGAAAGCATGTACATAATTGCTTGACCATGTTTACACAATGCACTCATTCAATATAGCATGTACATATCTTCAGACCTATTTTTCAGCATCCAGAGTTGAATGGATCTGGCAAATTCAACACCTGTGTTTTTTAAGTCCATGTGCATGTGCTCGCAAGTTATTGTTAATTTAAGCTCTGCGCAATTAGAAGCCCTTTTGTCCATCTACAGTACCTCTTCTTGCCGTTTGTAAAATTCACGAGTGAAATTTCTGCGCAGGCCAAACTTAAGCCTGATGGTCAGTAGCATCCTAGCATTGAGAATAAAGAATGTCACAAATTCAGTGTTTGCATCCGTGACATCATAGTATTCCAGCGTTAATGTCCTCAAACAAATGTCGTGATTATTGAGAAACACTCGCTGCTTTTGGCGCCATTCATTTGTTATACCTCTTTGATCCCATCCTCCCCCCTAAACACACAAGAAGAGTAAAGTATAGAGTTAGTGCCAGTATATTATGCATATTTTGCATGGGCTTTCAACTTGTGTGAAATCATCACCTTGATAAACAAGTTTTGCAAGCATTGAAAGCATCACAGCAAGTCAACAATCTCATCCAGGTTAAAGCCTGTCTGTGAGATAAACAAGGTCTTGACGGAATACAGCACCGCGTGTAGGCTACTTATGCAGAGACCCTTCATTGAGCACATAACGTTATATTATTAGCTCGTGGATGCGAATCTCAATTGCTTTTGAATAATGCAGGTCAAAGTAACATGCAGAGGAAGTACCTGAATAACTGTAGTCCCAATGACGATATTTGTTTCGCTGGGTAATTCAGAAATTTTTCCCAGTGTGTCCAGCACAGGTGCGGACAAAACTGTTATCTGTAGTTGTGCATCTATAGAATCATGTAGCAGTGTCCGGAGGGAAGGCGCATCCTCAATGGTCAGTTTTCCTCCGTCGGAACGAATGCCAATGCTTACAAGCCTATCTGACTTTATTCGTAGACAGCAGAATTTCTTGTTGCAAACAAGCAGCAGGCACTGCAGGGCAGGGCAACCGTGGTGGATGAACTTCTCCAAGGAGACATCCGATATATAAACCTCCACCAGCGAAAGTCTCCTGAGCAGTGGGAGGCAAAGCATTTCTACAAGATTGTCTTCTAGTTTGCACATGGCGAAGGTGATGGTGTGGAGAGATGAGCGAAATCTCGAGATGGATTCCGGTGGCGACGGCATAGAAGAAGGGATTCTGCGTGCTTGCCTGGTCACTGGGTAGAAGAACTTTGGGAATATGTGACAGAACTCTAAAACCTGGAGTTGGTCCAGATTCCGAGTCAGGAACAACTCATCGATGCCACAAGGTTCACACTGGAGGTAGCTTGTCGGGATGCAGAGGCAGAGAATCGTGCCCTTGTGATCGGAGAGGATAGATACCGGAAGACTGAAGCCATCTGCAACAGATTCTCCAGGGCAGTTGCAACTAAGATGTCAGCGGTGAGTTCCGACGTATGTTTCCTGGACGATTTGCTTGATCAGGAGAACGCGGATGATTTGGCAACAGTTTTTTTCCAGAGATCTGGTAGAATGAGTATCAAGGATCACACGAAAGTCGAGATCGAGTGGTGCGGTGCGCCATATGCGGCGCCACCGAGATGCGAGCACTTGTGTGCGCATGCCTTCCTTTATGGGTAGACGAGAGATGATCTCGCCGAGGATGGCATCGGGAAGATCGCTGATGCGGTCCTAACCAGACTCAACATGGTTCTTGGATCCAGTGGGTGAGCCACATCCGCTCCTCTTAACGAGCTTAGAGGGCACGGGTACAGCGGCGAAACTCGTCTTCTTGTTTCTAGAGGCACGCTTCTTCATCTCCATTTCCAAGCTCGTGCTGGCTCCGTTGCAGGTCTCTGTGTGGTGGATCTGGGAAAAGGGTTAGGGTTTTACGATCCATAAAGACGACAATATATATACGTACCTAATCTAGAAGATTTCGACAGACGTGGTGGAATAGTCACGGCGTAGACAGACGTGCGTCTTCACGAGGCACGGGTATCAACTGTCCAAATACACATAAGTTTCATGGGGGAGGCATGTGTCCGAATACTTAGTTAGAAACGCACGGTTGCGCGGTCTGTAGAGACACGGGGGTGTGGCGCCGCGACACGGGGACAAATCTCATCTGAGTCACGTGCGTGCAGGCGGTGGAGGCATCTAATTGTAGTCTGTACAAGCACGGGCCTCGTTGAAGCCTCCACAGAGCCAGCTATCAACTCCCTGGATGCACAAAAGTGTGGTGCCAGAGGCATGCCTGCGAACACTCACGTGAAAAGAAACGTTTGTGAAGTCTCTGGATCCACGGCGGTGTGTCTCCAGCAGAACGTAAAAGCCACGGCTCGTGGCACGTGGGGCATAAGGGTGCAGGCTCTGGAGGAACCGAAGTCTAGCCTCTACAAACACGTACGATCGTCAACCCTTTGAATACACAAAATTTCGGTGGCAGAGGCATGGATCAGAATACTCAGCTATGGAGGCACGGCTGTGTATTCTCTGCAATCACAAGGGTCACGGCAAGTGTTTTCCTCTGCCACCAAAATGAAGCCTCTTAGGCACGTCTATTGAAACACCAAAGGCACGGAAATGAAGCCTCTTAGGCACGAGTGTCAGCCCAATGGATGCACAAAAGTGTGGTGGCAGAGGCATGGGTGAGAATGCTCTGCTGGAGAGGCACCGTTGTGAGCTCTCTGGACCCGCGGGCGTCTGGCTCCACGGGCACCTAACAGCCACGGCTTTTGTCAGCTATGGAGGCATGTAGATGCAGAAAAGTCCCTGACTCAGCATAAACCCTATCTGGGTGCAGAAAAGTGTGAGCAGAAGGCGCCGAAGTAAGGGCTCTACATGCACGTGTACCAACCTTCTTAATACTCAGTTAGAAAACCACGGTTGTGAAGTTTCTAGACAAAGTCTGACCTTAACACGAAGAACAGCCGTCATGTCACGAGACACACGGTTTTATTGGCCTACCAATCACGGACTTGCTTCGGCATTGGAAAGGTTCTCACTGACGATTTCATTATCAGTGGGAACATCGTACTATACTAAGAAAGAGTCAGTGTCGCGACGGTAAAATACTCAGAATCTTTCCACTGAAACATTGACGTTTGCATAGTTACAGCACTTTCGTTTGCACAGTTACAACACTTTATAATCAAGGATTGTTATGGCAAGCTTACAGACGGTACAAAATATTACAAGGGTTGTCTATTCATGTTCAGACGAAACACACGTTCAAAAGGGGGCAACAACATGTAACCCTGCAAGCTTGGACGACTTACTCCAGGTCTGTGTTCAGTAGTCACATCTGAATGGGTCCGTCAAATCCAGGTATTCAACACGCGTGAGTTTTAAATAAAAGAACCGGTGCTTGCACGCTCCTGATAATATAAGGCGAGCATGTTCAGAAGCCTTTTTGTGCCACAGAAGATCCTTTTGATGCTTTTCGTAAAATTCTTCTGTGAAGTCTTAGTGGTAGCGATAGTTAAGCCTCATGGTCTCAAGCTTGCTTGCATCAGAACAAAGAATCTCACAAATTCAATGTTTACCAAGCAGGGTTCATAGTCATCAAGCGTTACTGTCTTCAGACGAAAGTCATCTCGTTTGACAGACGGTCGGTGCCTATGATGCCATGTATTTGTTTCTCCGCAACAGAGTCCTCCCTAGATGTACATGAAGAATGAAAATACTTAAGCTCTAAAAACAGATATTCTGTCGAAAGAGCATCCAGTGTAAGGTATTTATTGGATTCTCTGTAGACATGGGTGTATGAAATACTAAAACATGTCTAGCCACGGGTGTATCAATTACAGGCGAATGTAAGACAAGCCTTTTAAGACATACAGTAGAAGTAGTACAGTATGCATGTTATGGGCTTTCAATGTGTGTGAGAATCATCACCTCGATAAACAAGTTTTCAAGGCTTCGAAAGCATTGCATCAGGGAAACGGCCACGTCCACTTCAAAACACATCTTGATGAGCAAAGTCTTGACCGTTTGAAGCACTGTTGTCAGGCTGACTGCCGGCAAACCCTGCATGGTGCACGCACAACGATTTCAAAAATTGAACAAAAGGTTCTACTACATGAAATTTGTTTACTCGGGCAAATGCAGCTGAAAACTATGTACCTGGATAATTGTAGTGTTACCCGTGACATTGGATTCAGAGAAAAAATCATGGAATTTGCCCACAGTATCTAGTTTAGGTGCAGACATGACAGTTATCTGCAAGTTGCTGTTGAGGATATCGTTAAGCAACCGCTGAAGTGACGGGGCCTCCTCTATAACAAGTTCGCCATGTCCACAGCGAATTCCAATGCTTACAAGGTTATGTGAGTTTATTCTTATGCAGCGACTTTCCATATTCCAAGTAAGCAGTAGGGACTGGAGTGCGGGGCAACTAGAGTGGATGATGCTTTCAAGCGAGATGTCTGATATACTAACATCCACAAGTGAAAGTCTCTTGAGCAGTGGTAGTTTAAGAGCCTAAACGTAACTATCTGGTATTTGGCAAAGAGCAAAGGTGGCGGTATGTAGGGAGGACAAAAATGGAGAGAAGGACGCCGGTGCAAAGGGCGAAGATGATGGGTGTGTGAGTGGTCGTACAACACACTTTCTCACGAAATCTGGGAACATGTATAGAACTCGAGCACCTGGAGATTGTTCAGTTTGGATGATTTCAACCAGGCGTCGACGGCGGAGGGTCTGGATTGGAGGTAGCACGCCGGTATGCAGAGACGGTGAACTGCGCCCACATGGGCGGAGAGGATGGCATCCGGAAGGGTGGTATCGTCAGTGCCAGATTTGCGAGGGCACCGGGTTCCGAAGTGCCTTTCGTAGGCGAGCTCCCAGGTAGGAGGCGCCACAGAGATTTTCTCGATATCAACTGTTTCTAGAGGCTTAAAAAGACGAGTGGCAGGGATCTCACGGCAGTCGAGATTCAGAGGAGCGGTGGGCCATAAAGGACGCCATCGACGAGCGAGGATGCGAGTACGGATGCTATCCCTAATGGGGAGACGAGAGATGATCTCACCTAGGATGATGTCCGGGAGATCGCTGATGTGGTCCGGACGAGTTTTTTTCCCGTGCTCCTCAGATCCGGTGGGCGGACCCTCACCGGTCCCCGCCGGTACCTCCAAACACCCAGAGGAATGCGTCGTCGGTGGCACGAGCCTTGCCCTCTTGGTACTAGAGGCGTCGGACTCCATCTAGGAGCGACGGATGCGGTGGATCTGGAAAGACGGTTTGGAGGACGGAGGTGTTGCAAAACACCATTTATAAAAAAAGTAGTATTTTTAAGTGATGTCATTGCGAGAACAGTGACATCGGACAGTGGCACTACAAACATACTGAGCACGGACGCACGATCGCAACTCTTCTTTTTGACATGGGAGGCACGACCGCAAGTATTCTTCCTAATATGGGACCGTGCTTCCGCTTTCTCGACCAACGTGCCTATCTGAGTACACGACTCAGCTAAAATAATGACAACTGGGAGGCACGACCGCCCCCTCTTATAATATATGACCGTGCCTTGAACAACTTCACGGTTGTGCCTCTCTTACTGCACAAAGTCAACTAAGCTAATCATAACATAGAGGCATGACCATGAGTCTTCTTAACACAAGACTGAATCTGCAGTAGGTTCAAGTTCCTCTCCGAGCAAACATGCCGAACCGAGAGACACACCCACAACAACAACAACAGCGACGACAACCACGTTTAGGATCGCATCTGCTTTCAGTACCATAGTTTGAATAAGAATTTGAACTGATAAGTTCTACTAGGTATGTACTATGATGATTTGAAGTGCACTCATAGTTTGAAATAACACACGTACGGTACTTAACTTAATACCACAGTAGCTAAATTTTATGTGGTGTAAAGCCATCCCTCCATCAGCGTACACATATCGCGTCATTCCGTTTTTGTGTGAAGACCGGTGATCACAACTGAGAGCGAGTCCTGCACACGCACAGTGTGCCACTGGATACTGACGAGTACAACACAATCAACTATGAGCCTAGCTGCATCTGCAAAAGCAGAAATCCCCGTGATCGCCATCCTTCCATCTTTGTGTATACAGTAGGTGCCAGGCAAATCAACGCTGCTGAAAATTTGTACAAGCCTGATGTTGCCCTTGAGAGGCAAATATCCAAGCTTCATCTTAAGATCATTGGTAACGATAGCTGGGATTTTCTATACAACAACAAACTATTCTGGCATCAGATTACGAAGACACGCATGTTGACTGTGGTTTAGAGAAAGAAACAACGACGTACCAAACAGTCTGTGTGAACGTTGGTGAAACATAGACGGTGCACAAAGGTAATGGCGGGGATGTGTTTAGTATTTAGGACTAGTTTAATCATGCAAGCCATGTCGATATAGGAAAGTTTTATGCCCCGGGTGTAGACTGTCTCGTCTATGTAGCTCCTTTCCGATAAACTGAGGCCTTCAAGGGCTAAACAAATACAACCTCGTATTAGCCACTATGTGTGAAGCAATGAATATAGCAGTTAAAACTAAAATAAAAGAATATTGGTTTTTAAAATGGAAATTACAGTTTTAAACTACATTGTGAGTACAAAGAAAGATTTAATACATTATATCACAAATATTAAGCACATAAGTATCAACGGCATACTACAGTAAAATTATAATAGATAAATGTTAAACCAGAACAAATATTGATAAGCGATCAGAACATACCAACGGAAGGTTTGGGTAACGCTTTGTGACCTCCTCGAGATTCACTCAACATCAAGTCAATGGAAAAGAAGAAATCTTCTACTTGCAAATCCAATTGTATAATATCACCATAAAATAGATCATAGTCACGTATCAATATTTCCCATCCAAGTCCATGAAACTTAGACATGTGGTTGCCCTCTGTAAACTTAATCCTGTAAGACAATTCCTTAGTAGTGCCGAACACAAGGTCAAAATCTTCGTCTTCAAAACCATCCTCGAAAGCTTCATCTTTCCATAAAGAGATCAAAGAAAGGACCTGGTTTCGGTAGTAGCATGGGACATATTGCATAAAAGTAAAATTAAGACAAAGGTATATAAATGTTTTACTGGTTTTCAGAAAACAAATGCATGAAGGAGCTTTTTTTCCCTTGGAATTTCTTGGTTTTCAGGCACGGGCACAGGCAACATTTATGACATTTAATTAAACCTATACAAAACAATTGAACTTCTAATTACAGCAAGGCCTATAAAATAAAAACAAGCATGCGCAGTATAGTTCGCTCCGAAGGAATACGTGTGGTTGCTGACTGCTGAATAAAGATAACTGTAACAAATACAGTGACGAAGGTTTTTTACTGGCCACGCGTGATTTCGTAGCAAAACTTACCAGGCATGATTCATAACAACGAGGCAAAGCCACAACCAAGAAAGATCGGGCAACATCAGATTCAACACCGGGATAGTTGAGGTTCCTGCAAACATCACACGCCATCTTTGTCTGCGAGATGTAACAATATATAAGACTCGGGTTCATTAATTATTAAAGAAAAATTTATTTCAACACTCCGCTAATAGTACAAAGAATTAAAGGACTGTATATCACTGATACATGCTTATTTCAACGAGTAAGACAGATCGAAGCGAATGCTGATATGGTGATATCCATTGATGTTAGTGTCTCTGTAAAAAATGAAAGAGCACGCACAGACCTCTTCAAATGTACAAGCTCTTGGAGCGAACTAGCTGAAAAAAATCAACTATTGTCCTCCAAGATTATTCCCCTATAGAACCTCTTCAAAGGGGTAGGATATTAACACAAAAACTAAAATTAAGAGGGCAACAGACAACAAGAATCCATCTAAAAAAAGATAGTGCACAACGCGTAAGTATTAAGCAGAGGGGAAGAAAATTACTGTATTTTAGAGCAAGTGGGCGAATCGTAGATCCATCTATGCGGACTACAGAGTGAAGAAGACGAAGCAAGAAAGACGGAAGGAACCAGAGAAGGAGAGCGGAAGAGCAAGTGACTCGGAAGGGAAGACGCACATAACAATGTATTTATGGAGAAATTATGGAGAGGGAAGAAATTTTGTGTACTCACTCGCCAAAGCTGAAACTACTGACAACACTAAATGCCTCCTTGCCATCCCAGCGCAAAAAAAGGAGCGTGGGAGGGGGGTGGGGTTGGTGGGTCTGGCGAGTAGGTGGAGTATTTGGTCGAGCCGGACCATGTTGAAATCCCTCGCCTTCATTTCCCCTCTTGCTCTCTCACTATATCTCTTCCCCCCCCTCTCTCTCTCTCTCCCTCCCTCTCCTCTCAAATTCGACGCCGCCTACAGTGTCGGAACTGATCACACCCTTTGGGCCATGTCGACACAAAACTTCGGACAAGAGGAGAGGAAAGAAGGCTGGAACTTCCTTGAACTGGATTTTGATTTCTATGTAGGTGATTTCCTGCTACATGCGGAGCGTTGAACTGGGGTTTGTTTTCCAAACAAAAGATCTGAGCTCTGAGCATTCATGTGTCCTTGTAGGAGAACCCTGACACCATGGAAGACAATGATTTCTGTGGCAAAGAGCTCGACCGTCCTCTCTACTGTGTTCTTCACGATACCAGGCCTCTCAGGTGTGTGGCTTTTGAAGGAAGTGACACAGAGAGGAGGTTCTTCGGCTGTGCTGTGAAAGTTAGTCACTTCCGAAAATCCGAGTTACTTTCTTGTTGAATCAAACTGTTTGGATATAGGAGTAGTAGTATACCAAAGAAGATTGATTTCTTCTTGTGTTTTCCGGTTGATTGTAGGAAACATTGTGTAGTACTTTTACTGTAAAAAAAAGGGTAAAGGTCGCTACTTATTTTACATAATTGAACACAAAAGAAGTGATCTAGACACTCTCATGTTTGTTTACAAATGGGACTTCTGTTTAATAGACATTATATTATTCAAAAAAAACTCTCTAAATAAGTTTTCTGCAGAGGTAGCTCCAAATTAATTCAAGCTGGCTTAAAAAACCTAAGTACAATTATGAAATAACTTCGCGTACAGGGTGGGCGAAGCACCATAATTAGTGTTGTGGGTACCTAACCATTGAAGTGCCACATTGCACAAGCACGGTCCATAGTTAGTTGAATGAGGTTATAAACAAAGTATATGTGAACTTTATTATTTTCCAGAGCTTCTGCAGCAGTGTATTAATAGTCTCTGTTTATTTTGTTCCTTTTTTGTTCGCAGAGAGGCGTGAACTGTGGAGTTGTCGAATGGGTTGACCGCCCATGGCCTATCATTATGCAGAGGCGCCTACTCAAGCTCTGGGGGATGTTAGATGAGAGAAATGACAATAGGCAAGCAAAGGATGAAGAGATAAGCAGGCTTAAAATGGATAATGAACAAGTGAATCTTAAGCTCGAGAATCTTGTTGCAGCCGTGGAAAGAACTAATGTAACTACCATGAAGATTGACAGGCAGAAGAAGCGGATGGGTATCGTTGATAAACACGTCAAGCCCATTCAGAGGTCTCTCACAAGTGCCATTCACAATCTTAAGGACGATAAGGGTGAGATTAAGCTGGACAGGGATTTTCTGAAGGAGGAGGTGCATAAGCTGAAGGAGAATAGAAAGAAGATGGAAAGCATCATCTGTGATCTTTTGGGGTAAGGGTTTGCGAACACTGATGACCTCCTGATGATCAAGGCCATCCTCGAAGAATGATTATTAACAGTTGCCTTCTTTTGAAACGTTGCAAGGGATACTCGTCTAGTATAAGTTTATGCTTGGACATGGTTACTTGACTAAAGGCATGTATCTCATTTTTTGCAATCTTTCAGAGGGTGTGTGACGGTCTACACACATCAAATATTGATCTCCTGAATATTTTTATATTTCAAAGAGGCAATCTTTCGTCCTGGGTCGTTCCACGAGACATGGGTTACTGTAATCTAGCAAGGCACATATGTCACTTTGGCAGGCATGGGGAACCATGCCTCTGGTGACGTAGCACTAACTTGTTAAAGGCATGGTCCTATGTCAGACAGGAGCGCCGCATTAGCACTGACACACATAAAATCTATAATCTACAGAGTCGCGCATACTCCTGAAGCCGACGCACGCCAGTGCCCACTCGATTGTTTGTACTCAGACATAAACTCGTTTACGGACATGTGTTTACACAAAAGGCACATACAGTCTGAGGTCACTGGGAGCATGGTTTGACATTAAGCAGAGCCACGGCCATATGCACGTACAGTCTGCCACGAAAGGAGGCAACGCCGTCTGGTCACTGCAGACGCACTGGTTTACATGCACTAGATGCACGTTCCTTGCAGAACAGGCAAGGCAGTGCCTCTTCTCTTCCAAATGTTTTTGTTTCATGGTCGACGACCGCACACGAATGTTTTTGTAGCATCACGATAGTGACATAAAACTATCAAATTTTCAGAACAGCGGGTGCATAGCACAAAAGCATTGTTATAACAAGCTTACAAAACGGTGCAAAAGGCTTCAGCCATGTTTAGACATAACACAGAATCAGATTGGCGCACCAACATCTAACTTTACTAGCTTGAGGAACTAACTACAACCCTGTGTCCAGCATGCACAAGTGAACGGATCTGACAAATCAAGGCATTCAACACGTCTGTGTTTCAAATCCAACCACAGATGATTGCAGCATGCTGATAACTTGAGATGGGCGCATTTGGAAACTTTATTCTCCCACAGGAACAACTTCTGTTGCTGTTCGTAAAATTCTTGCGTGAAGTCTGAGGGAAAGCGAAACTTAATCCTCATGGTCTCTAGCTCCGTTGCATTCAGAATGAAGAACCTCACAAACTTAGTATTCTTCCCGCATTTTTCATAATCTTCTAGCGTTACTGTCTTTAAATGAATGATGTGTTCTTTGAGAAACGCATGGTGCTTGCGACGCCAAAAATTCCTTGCACCATCAGGAACGTTTCCTCCCTGAAAACACATAAAGGTTGAAAGATACTCAAGATCTATGGAAGGACAAAATGAACGATAAATTCCATGACTCCCGTCCCAATCAGTTCGTCGAACATTTCCCTAGATACAGATGTATGTATAGTAATAAAAAAACATGCCTAGACATAGGATGTGTCTATTGCAAACAAAAAGTAAAATAGGCTTTTTGAGATGCAAGGAGTGATGCACTATGCACGGTACGACATTTTCATTGAGCGTGAGAAATAATCACCTGAACAAACAAGTTCTCCAGATTTGGAAGGCACTTTAAGCAAGTGAATGAGCAGATCCACTTCATAACTCATGCCCAAAAACAAGGTTTTGACAGATTGCCGCATTGTAGATAGGCTGGCCGTCGCCAAATGCTTCACGTAACATGGAAAATAAAACATAATATTATTAGAACAAAAGGTTGGATGACATGAAACTAGTTTCTCAAGGAAATGCAGATGGAATTATTGTGAAATGTCAGTACCATAAGACCTGTGGAGCCAACCGAGATCCTGAATTTGCCCAATGTCTCCAGTTTGGGTGCAGAGACGATGAATACCTCCATGTTATTGCTCTGGACATCGTGGATCAACCTTTGAAGTGAGGGGGCATCCTCGATGATGAATTTTCCTACCTCACCATGGATGCCGATGCTTACAAGGTTAGGGGAATTTATTGTGATCCGATGCCTTTCTCTGTTGCAAATAAGCAGCAGGCACTCGAGTGCAGGGCAACTAGAGTTGATCATGCTTTGCAACGAGAGGTCTGATATATCAACCTCAACAAGCGAAAGTCTCTTGACCAGCGGTAGTTCAAGTACCTCTACATAATGGTCTGGTATCTGGCAACATGCGAAGCTCACAGTGCACAGGGAACAGGAAAACCGACAGACGGACTTCGGTAGTGAGGGCGTAGATGAAGAGCATGTGTGCGATAGTTTGACAGTTTCTTTCACAAATCGTGGAAACAGGTAGTAAAACTCAAGAACCTGGAGATTGTTCAATCTGGGGGACTCAAGCCAGGCGTGGACAGTAGAGGGTCTGCATTGGAGGTAGCACGCCGGTATACAAAGGCAGAGAACTGCGCCCACATGGCTGGAGAAGATGGACTCTGGAAGGCAAGAACCATCACCAGGAACTGTTTTTCCCTGATGCCAAGTTCCGATGTATCATATACGAGAAAGCTCCTCGCTGTAGGCAGAGACCCTACTGATGATCTCGACATGAACTATTTCTAGGGCATTAAAAAGACGAGCGACAGGGATCTCACGGCAGTCAAGATTCAGAGGAGCGGTCGGCCAAACAGGACACCAACGACGTGCGAGCATCCAAGTGCGGATGCCTTCCCTAGTGGAGAGACGGGAGATGACCTCACCAAGGATGGCATCCGGGAGATCACTGATGCGGTCCGGACCAGACTGCTCTTTCTGATCCTCGGATCCGATAGGCGCACCCTCGCCGTTTCCAGCGGCTACCGCCAAACCACCAGAGGACGGCGTCGCCGGTGGCGCGACTTCGCCCTCTTGGTGCATGGCGCACCGGAGTGGATATCCATCTCCGTCTCCGTTGCTGTGATCGCGTTGCCTACGAGCGCCGTTATATGTGGCGTGGATCTGAAAAGCCCAAGAAAGAGGGTGTGGCTAGGGTTTCGAGACGTTGTCCATTCGTCTTAAATAGCCGGAGCCTGGCCTCGGGCGACAAGCCAGAGCGGCGTCGCCGGAGGAGACGCCCGTCAGACCCTTGGGTTTCCGTGGCGGGGCCACGTGGTGTTCACACCTGAATACGAGGAGACACCCGTCGAAACATAACTGGGGACGGGAGGGAAGGGGAGAAGAGTGCAGGGATCCGTTCAAAATGATTCCTTTGACTCTATCACCAGGAGAAGCATTGTATGGCAGCGCAGACTGGCATGCTTGCGTTTTACGTGGGGACACCTTCGTGCGTTTATAGCGGAAACCCGCGGCAGCCGCCTCATCATTGATTCAGTGTTTCGGGTCACAGCCACGGGCATGAAGCATTCAAAGGCATGGTCGGTGGTATTACAAAGAGTCACGCTAGCCTGTGACTCTATCAGACAAAGATACACGTGCGTACAGCCCCCCAAGGCATGGCGTGCTATTATATAGAGTCACATGCACAAAGGGTTTCTGATTGTATTCCGAATGAGTCTATGGGCTCGGTCAAAAGGGGACGCATGCACGTCAAGCCCTCGGAGGCATAGTTTGTTCTTACTCGGAGTCACGTTTGTGCTTTAGTTACGGACACCTAATAGATTCGGGATACTCTCCTTGTTAGAATTGTTTTTTGTTGTATTATTTTAACTCAAATGCATGAAGACGACTTTCTGTGTGTCAGTGTTTCAGGTTATAGGCACGGTTGTCAAGCCAACAAATGCACGAAGGTGACTTTATATGTTTAGTAACGTCACAGTCCTTTTCGCATGAAGACGACTTTCTGTGTGTTAGTGTTTCAGGTCACAGGCACGGTTATCAAGCCCACAAATGCATGACATGTAATTATCCAGAGTCACCTTCGTGTCTGTTTGTGTCACAAGGAGAGGCACGGTCGGGATGCCAAGGGAGGCATGCTTGTGTTTTATACGGAGCCACGTTCGTGCATTGATTGCGGAAACCGAACATTTCAACGGGCGTCTCCTCCTATTCGGGTGTGAATGCCATGTGGCCCCGCTCCAGAAACCCAAGGGTCCGGCGGGCATCTCCTCCCGTGACGCCGCTCTGGCTCGTCGCCCGAGGCCAGCTCCGGCTATTTAAGCCGGACGGATTCTCGAAACCCTATCCACACACTCTTCCCCCCTCTCCCCGCCGCCAGGCCATCCATTCCTCTTGCTCCTATCTATCCTGACCCTCTCCGCCATGGCTAGTCAGGAGGAGACTACTACAGAACCTAGTGTCCAAACATTGCAGGAGATCCAGGCTAGCGAGGGTTCTCATCTTTAAGTTCACTCTGCTTTCGCTTCATTCGTTTTTCCTTTCCTTCGGCTACATGATTTAGTTGTGAAACGTGAATAAGACAGATGGAGTCTTGAAACCCTAGCCACATCCCCTTCGTCCTTTTGTCCGCCTCCAGGCCATCCAGTCATCTTGTTGTTCTCTATCCTGACACTCTCAGCCACGGCTGTGCAGAAGGAGACTACTCCAGAGTGCCGTGTCCAATCACAGGAGGTGATCTCGGCTGTTGAAGCTTGCTCATCTGTAAGTTCGCTCTGCTTCGGCTTCATTCTTTCTTTCTTTTGGCTACTTTATTTAGTTGTGAAGCATGGATCATTGTGGTGAGCTTCCTCCAAAGTTGATGAGGGTGCATCCTGCCATCAATCTGACACCTTCTGCTTTGTCCAGGTGCAGAACATGCTCAAGGATCTCATGCTCATAGCCACAAAGTTGGACGAGGAGAACAAAGCCACCATTGCACGTCTTAAGGATGAGAAAGCGCAGCTCGTCCTTCAGCGCGACAAGCTGAAGCTGGAATCATACGTTATGAAAAAACAGATAGAGGAACTTCGCACCGAGCAACCAAAAAAGAAGTCTCGCCGGACTAAGTAGATAGTAGCGACCCTGATCATATTATCTGAAACTATTAAGCAGTGCACTGAAAGTTTCTTATTTTGTCTTGCGTTATCTCGTGTTGTCAGTAACTTTGATAACAAATGTGTTTTGCTTTCCTGGGTCACGTTCTGTCACATCCCTAGTTCTGACAATGCCTAGTGCATGCATTAGAGTGTTATATCATGTTTAAATTTCATTTAAACCTGAGATGGGGATTGACTAAGCCCTAGCACCAAATGAATTCAACTAGGGTCAAAATAAAACCTTTTTCATTGAACTCAAAATGTCCTCTAAAAATGTTCAACATCTCTGGTTTGAGGTGGAAGCATCTACCAAAAATGGTTTATATTTTTGCAGGACATATTTGGTCACTGAATTAAATCATATAGTATCTTCATTTGGGCATTTAAATGCTATTAAATATTTCAAATGCTCAAATAATCATAAACTAAAATGTTTACTGTTGGATATATTCTAAACAGTAGCCATGATTAGTTTCATGATTTTTGGAAGTACCTGAGTATTTTTAATAAAGCCCTAAATTTACAGAATAATAGAAAACTGAGATAATTAGAAAAGGAGAGAGAGAGAAAGACCCGTACCTGGGCCACTTACCTGCAGCCGGCCCAGCTTCTGCGCGGCCCGTTACTGTGCAGCCCAGCTGCCAGTCATCTTCCTCCCCCTCGCCCCGAAGCAGCTGCGTGCTGGACGCACGCGCGCCGACGCCGGCCACCTCCTGCTTCGCCGTGGCAGCCTCCCCGACTTCCTCGCGACGCCACGGAGACGTCCCCGACCCCCTCTCACTTCTCCCTCGCTCTCGGGACCTCCCTTCCCCTCGCTCCTCTGTTTCCCCTCCCGTGACCGAGCGGAGCTCGCCGCCATCGTCGCCGTACCCATGGCCACCGGCCACCCCTAGCCTCACCGACGCCCCCGGAAGCTCCGCGGGTCCTCCCTCTACCTCCTCAACGAGCCACGAGGCCCCGGACGTGCCGCATCGCCGCCATCGACGTCGTCTTCTACCTCGGACCCGCCGACCATCTTCGTCAAATTCGTCGGCTCCGGTGCCTCCCCGAGCTCGCAGAGGCCACCACTGCACCCGCTGTGAGCTCCTGTGCTGTTTTCCCCTCTCCGTTCTCTCGTTTGCACACCGCAGCTACCACTTTGCCGACGACCGGAGCTCGCTGCCGCCGGCCATGCTGCCGTCGCGGCCATGGCCTGTTTCGGTCGCGTCCGAGCACGGCTTTGAGCTCGTGGGGCTCACAGGAAGCCCATGCGCAGCTCAGCTTGCCCAAAACCCCACCAGGGCCTCGCGCCCGTTACCACCCGAACTCCGGCGCCGCCGCGAGCTCCGTTCCGACGAGCCCCGGCGTTCCCGCAGCCTCCCACCTACCCCATCAGATGCGGGAGAGCCCGGGCTACGCCCCGGTGCCCCCAGCCGCCGCCTCCGTCGCCTTTAGCGCAAGTCCGGCGCGTTGCCGCCGCCATTTTGGTCGCCGCCGGCGTAAGTCCGGCGATGATGACGTGGGCATCATTAGCGGCTAACCCCCCCCACACTAATCAACCCCCTAGGCCACTAACAGCGGGCCCCACCCCTGGTCAAACCCCAGTCAGCGCTGGGTTTGACCGGGATTAGCTCCTGTGTCACTGACGTGTGGCCCCCACACGTCAGATTTGACCTGGAGGCGCCCAGTTGACCTGCTGACGTCATGATGACGTCAGGCTGGCGCATTAATTCAATTACTGGATTTATTAATATTCAGAAAATTCCAGAAAATGCCTATAACTTCTAAAAATCATAGAAAATTAACCGTAACTCCAAATGAAATAAATTATATATGAAAAATTATCAGAAAAATTCAAGGAATCCATCTGTACCATTTTCATGCATGTTAGAACAACTTATAGGTTCTGTTTAGCACAAATCAATTAAAGGGCATTTATTTAATCACATATGGAGTTTGAATTTGAATTTTATATTCAAACCAACTTCATTTAATCTGTTGCTAGTTGCATTAGCTCAAAACACATTCATATTGCCATGTCATGAGCATGCATCATATTGTGCATTGCATTGATTGTGTTCCTTTCTGTGTTGCCGGTATTTGTCCCCTCTCGATAGACGTGATACCGATGATGTGATCGTTGACACTGATGAAGAGCTATATTATCTTCAGAAGTGCCAGGCAAGCAAAACCCCCTTGTTCATTCCGATACAATCCTACTCTCTCGCTCCTGCTCTCTTTTAATGCATTAGGACAACACCGATTCATCTGTTACTTGCTGCGGTAGCTGAACCCCTTTATCCTTTGCATGACCTGTCATTCCACAGTAAATAGATGAAACCCACTAGCATGAGTAGGAGTTGTTTGAGCCCTGTTGTGCCTACTCATTCATGTTTGTTTGTCATGCCTGCTACTGCTTAGAGTTGAGTCAGGTCTGATTCATCGGGGATGAATCAGAGGTGTGTGAACATGTCCTACTGTGTGTGAGCTAAGTGTGTGAACACGATTTGGTAAAGGTAGCGGTGAGAGGCCATGTAGGAGTACATGGTGGGTTGTCTCATTGCAGCCGTCCTCAGGAACTGAGTTCTGTGTTTGTGATCCATGATTCAGCTACTACCACGCATTGGGCCCGAAACCAATGGACCCTCTCGGCTTCTTAATCACCCTTGTCCTCTGTCCAGGAGTTGCAAGTAGTTTCTGGTGTTTGTAGTATGCTGGAGGCCGTGGGCAGCGCTGACCGTAGGGGTGGGCTGTGATGCGGTAGGCACGTGGCACGGTGTACCGGGCGCCCGTTTGGTGTCTCGGGAACCCTGTTCACATCGTTTGGGGCTGTGAGCGAAACTCCGGCCGGATCTCCTCATGGATGGAACCCGAATAGGCGATAAACCTGGACTAGAGACTCGAGTGTTTAGGCAGGCCGTGGCCGACACCCACGTTGGGCTTCCGCTTGAAGGTTGCCGAGTACATGTCGTGTAAACGGCGGTAAGTGGTGAGAGCGTGTGTGAAGAAGTACACCCCTGCAGGGTTAACATCATCTATTCGAATAGCCGTGTCCGCGGAAAAGGACTTCTGGGTTGCTTATATCAGTTCATAGACAAGTGAAAGTGGATACTCTAAAATACGCAAGATAAGCGTGAGTGCTATGGATGGCGTTCTCGTAGGGAGACGGGAGCGGATCCATAGTGGTGTATTGATATGGTGAATATGTGGACTCGTGTGCGCCACCTCAAAAAAGTTACTCGCAGTCGTAGTTCAGGATAGCCACCGAGTCAAAGCTGGCTTGCTGCAGTTAAACCCCACCATCCCTTTGTTGATAATGATGCATATGTAGATAGTTCTGATGTAAGTCTTGCTGGGTACATTTGTACTCACGTTTGCCTATTTTATGTTTTTTGCAGAGAGACTTCAGTCTCACTAGTATTTCCGCGTGGTCTTCGACGTTTAGCTTGTTACCTCAGCTACGATCTTGTGCCCCGGCAGGATCTGGTAGATAGTCAGGCTTCTCAGCCCTTTTCAGTTATAGATGTCTGTACCCAGACATGATAGCTTCCGCTTGTGCTTTGATTTGTATGCTCTGATTGTTGGGTCATGAGACCCATGATTGTAATATCTCGCTCCTCGGAGCCTATTGAATAAATTACTTGAGTCGTAGAGTCATTTTGTGATGCCATGTTGTATTGCACATATCGAGCATATTGTGTGTATGTTATTGAAATGCTTGGTATGTGTGGGATCTGACCATCTAGTTGTTTATCTTTAGTAGCCTCTCTTACCGGGAAATGTCTCCTAGTGTTTCACTGAGCCATGGTAGCTTGCTACTGCTCCGAAACACTTAGGCTGGCCGGCATGTGTCCTTCTTCGTTCCTGTGTCTGTCCCTTCGGGGAAATGTCACGCTTTGAGTACCGGAGTCCTGTTAGCCCGCTACAGCCTGGTTTACCGGAGTCCTGCTAGCCCAGTGCTACAGCCCGGACCCACTTGCTGATGACCGACACGTTCGAAGCTGGGTCATGGATGCCTGTCCCTGTAAGTCTGTGCCACTTTGGGTTTACGACTAGTCATGTCAGCCCGGGCTCTTTATCATATGGATGCTAGCGACACTATCATATACGTGAGCCAAAAGGCGCAAACGGTCCCGGGCAAAGGTAAGGCGACACCCGTGGGGATACCGTGCGTGAGGCCGCAAAGTGATATGAGGTGTTACCGGCTAGATCGATGTGACATCGAGTCGGGGTCCTGACAGCGTTGGTATCAGAGCTTGACTGCCTGTAGGATTACCAAGCCAAACTGGTCGATGTTGAGTCTAGAAATTCTTTAGTTATATGTAGGGGAATTGATTGTGGGATGGAACGTAAGGCTCTTTTTACTCCTTATACCTCATGCCCTTCTGATCTGAGTCATCTTATCTTTCCTACGGGGTTAAGGAACTAGGTCTTCTCATCTATCTATCAGGATCACGTGTACTAATCCGTAGACTTATAGATTGTTGGATTTAAGCTTGAGTTCAGTTTCTTCTACTTCCGTACGTTAACTGTTGATCTCGAAACCTTGATATTGTGTTTCTGAGTGGTTATGCCACCATTTTTGTGAATGTCTCAAATCTTTTCTGAGCATTTACAGCCGTTATGCTGTCCGAGTCATCCCAGGTTTCTAAATAGCTTGAAGCAATTTGCAAATTCTTTCCTCCCGTTTCGATGTTCCTTTGGGCCAGATTAACCACACTAATCGGTGAGTTGAGGTACTTTATTGCCTTGACATATATGTTGGAGCTGGTATTATGACCCTAGGTGTCTTAGGGGGTCACCTGGTAATCTAGCAACGTTTTGTGTTTCCAGTGTGAAGATTCTGGCCTTTATTATCGAAAGCATCCTGTGATGCCATTTAGTTAGTAGGCATTCTATTCCTGGGTTCTGAACCCGAGATTCACTCTACCTACTTCATCTTGATAGTAATTGCTGGTGCCTTTAGGATATTAGTAACCTTTGCGATAGTCCTTGAAGTCCGTGGTATCTTCTTCTTCCAAATACCATGAACTACTTATGGCAGATGTTTATTGGATCAAAAAAAAATCACAATTAGAGTACTCTTGAGGAGTTCTCCATTCATAAATCGTGACTCTGCCAGTTCTACCTTTCTGCATGGGTTATCCGGAAGAAATATGTTGAACTTGGTTCGACATACTAATCTATGCATCCACAACTCAGAAAATCATATGTTCTTTTGAGTTGTCCCATCTTAGTTGTTTTCGACCCTCGCCTATCAATTGATAGTCAAGAGTATGCGTGCATTCGTTCGTCGATGCCTATTACCCTTGTGGTCCGCCAAGCCATTCTATTTCAGAATGAATAGGAGAAACAAACTCCAGAATCTCATCCATATCTAGGATTGGGTCAAAGCAATTGTATTCCGCAGATCAAAATGCCAATCCAGCTTCTGGTCTGTTCTACCTTGAAGTATTACCATCTTTATATCAGGAATATCATGGGAATTGCACACCATCTTATGAATTCTTGACGCAGTAATACTTCTGATCATCATTGATAATTTCTTGGTTTCCGTGTTATTGTAACCGGAATGCAGACAAATGAATCATGGCGTGTGAAATCAATACTGCTAGCAACTCCATTGCTTGGTAGTTAAATGGACGATAACCTCATTCTTAGCGTGTTGATTATTGAATCGTCACCCTAAGGTTGATTGTGCTACCTAGTCCTTATTTCTGGTGCACTCTCCGATCAGTGAGTTAGGATAGTGCCAATCCTTGCTTATTTGATCATATCGTCTTGCCCTGAAAAGTAAGATTGTTCTCGAGCTTAGTAACATACCGGTGGTTCATGATATTCCAAATTTCTTCTCGGAAGTATCACCAGGTTGTCACCTGACCGCTATGTTGAGCTCGTGATCAAGTTGGTTTCTTGTGAACCACCTTCTCTCCAAGAATCGGTGTTAGATATCCCTGAGCTAGTTGGTTAAGCTAAACGACAACTTGGAGGGTTGGAAGATAAAAGCTTGCCTGACTTAGTTCGTTCCAAAGGGATATTCTTGTGTAGTGTGTGTTGAAGAAAGATGATATCTTCATCGATTGGTCCCTGTGATCAGTTGCTGGACCTATCGTCTTATCAATTCTTTGATTTGAGTGTGGGCTATCGTCAAATCAAGTCAGAACCAACGATGCTCGTAATGTTGTCTTATTCGTGGTTGATTCCTCGAGCATACACCATTACATCTTTGGTCTGACCAATGCTATCACTTGTTCACTTAACTATGGAATTCCTTTTAAAAGGAAACCCAGATGAATAGTTGTTGAGCCCATTGACAACATCCTTATCTCCTCCATGATTTTGTTGGACAATAAGTTAGTGTTGGAAACTTTTGGAAAGCATTTTCTTCATGCTAGCTCATGAAGTATTTGTTTGATGAAAGGAGTGACTTCCTTTTATACACGTGCATTTGGTGAAAGTTGCCGCCGTGAATTTGAGAAAGTTAGTTTTGCTTCCTCTGGAATCATCCCAAGTCAGTCATGCATACGTGCGAAGTATTCTGTGGTCTGGAGATTTGCAACCTCCATTCTATATGTATATCCTAGCACACCAAGCCACTGATTGAGTTGTTCAAAGATAAAGGAGTCTGTCCAAGGTGAACTCTTTGGACTTCCACGCGTGGAGACTTCGATGTCATTAATGATGGTTCCCCCTCCTGAACTCGGTAGTGTTTTATTATAAGACTACTTTGTGGTCATGCTTGTCTTGGACATCGTGTTCACATGTTGTAGCAGAACCAGCTCATGTTTTGGAGCTTACTATCGTAGTTCATTCCTCGAGAATCTCGCAACGTCATCTCGTTGATTTGTGTTGCAAACTTTCATTTTTCTTCCTAGACTCGATGAGTCTGGAATATCCTGACACCAACCAGATCTGAATCTCAGGCAGATATAATGGTTGGAACATTTCCCAAGAATTATAATATTGGTCTCTCAATAACCGGCAAGGTGGATGTCGTGGCCAACACACCCATCCGGTAGACCTATTATTATAGTATCTTGTTTGAGGAAGTTGGCCACCTCCCCATAGGGATTTCGTAGGATTACTCCCTAGTTGCCCCTATGGATTTCTGTGTTCCGAAGTCCGACCTTTTTACTTGATGTTCTAGATATCAAACCATATCTATGGGTGGATTACGCTAGCACATCAAGGAGAACATTAGAAGCAGAGTGCTAAATGTCTCTCGATCGATCATCCAGATTTTATTTCCTTGGCCCCGCCAAGGGTGTAATCTGAGAAGTGTTATCTTCCTTTGCATCTGCATCATCCATCATCATTCATCATGGTAGCAAGTTGTGTTGCCAGGATCCTTGACACGGATATTGGTAGAATCTTGATGATTGTGGAAATGCTCAAGTTCTTGAGAGCACGCACAAGCGCTACGTCTTATCATCGGCACTAGCTAGGTTTGCTCTCAGTTTCCTCGGCAATGCTATGACCTTTTCAAACAGTGAATTCACTCTCTATTGTTGGGTTCTTCCCCAGTTACTAGAATCATTCCCAGCATTTGCATTTTGTTCCCAGCTTGCACCGCCAATGTGTCATTCTACCATGGGTCTCTTCCATTTCCGGTGATAAGCAAATTCATCCATTACGTTGTCTTCAACAAGGTAATCCACATCATCCAAGTCCGAGTATGCCATTCTACCGACCCCCGCCAATCGATTGCTGTGATTTGCCTTAGGCTGGTTTAAAGAGTTTCAATGATCTCTGAATCAAAGGTAATTCTTTTTGCCACTTAAGATAATAATCTACGAATCACCCTTCTCCAGGATGTTTCGTTGTGGTATCATGGCAACTCAACTCCTCGCTACGTTGACAACCGATTACCACCTTATTAAGTGTGGAATTGTTGTCCACCTAGTGAACCTTCGTCATCCGTTTCTTTCCACCCCTCTTGATGTGTATCTCGTGTATCAACCCGAGAGATGGTTCTATGTCTCATTCCGTGAGTTGTTCGACCTTCAAGAAGTTCGATCCTTCTAGAGTTTCCCTTTCCCCTTCATGTCATGATTAGCTGAGGTTCTCGAAGCAAGACATCAAGACAATGATGGTGAACGAATCAACGTTCATTCGAAGTGCAACCTGGATCGTGAAGATTATACTAGTTGCGTTTCCCTTTCACCTTACCCTACGCTTGAATCTCGAGACGAGATTCTTGTTTAGTGGGGGTGAGTTGTCACATCCCTAGTTCTGACAATGCCTAGTGCATGCATTAGAGTGTTATATCATGTTTAAATTTCATTTAAACCTGAGATGGGGATTGACTAAGCCCTAGCACCAAATGAATTCAACTAGGGTCAAAATAAAACCTTTTTCATTGAACTCAAAATGTCCTCTAAAAATGTTCAACATCTCTGGTTTGAGGTGGAAGCATCTACCAAAAATGGTTTATATTTTTGCAGGACATATTTGGTCACTGAATTAAATCATATAGTATCTTCATTTGGGCATTTAAATGCTATTAAATATTTCAAATGCTCAAATAATCATAAACTAAAATGTTTACTGTTGGATATATTCTAAACAGTAGCCATGATTAGTTTCATGATTTTTGGAAGTACCTGAGTATTTTTAATAAAGCCCTAAATTTACAGAATAATAGAAAACTGAGATAATTAGAAAAGGAGAGAGAGAGAAAGACCCGTACCTGGGCCACTTACCTGCAGCCGGCCCAGCTTCTGCGCGGCCCGTTACTGTGCAGCCCAGCTGCCAGTCATCTTCCTCCCCCTCGCCCCGAAGCAGCTGCGTGCTGGACGCACGCGCGCCGACGCCGGCCACCTCCTGCTTCGCCGTGGCAGCCTCCCCGACTTCCTCGCGACGCCACGGAGACGTCCCCGACCCCCTCTCACTTCTCCCTCGCTCTCGGGACCTCCCTTCCCCTCGCTCCTCTGTTTCCCCTCCCGCGACCGAGCGGAGCTCGCCGCCATCGTCGCCGTACCCATGGCCACCGGCCACCCCTAGCCTCACCGACGCCCCCGGAAGCTCCGCGGGTCCTCCCTCTACCTCCTCAACGAGCCACGAGGCCCCGGACGTGCCGCATCGCCGCCATCAACGTCGTCTTCTACCTCGGACCCGCCGGCCATCTTCGTCAAATTCGTCGGCTCCAGTGCCTCCCCGAGCTCGCAGAGGCCACCACTGCACCCGCTGTGAGCTCCTGTGCTGTTTTCCCCTCTCCGTTCTCTCGTTTGCACACCGCAGCTGCCACTTTGCCGACGACCGGAGCTCGCTGCCGCCGGCCATGCTGCCTTCGCGGCCATGGCCTGTTTCGGTCGCGTCCGAGCACGGCTTTGAGCTCGTGGGGCTCACAGGAAGCCCATGCGCAGCTCAGCTTGCCCAAAACCCCACCAGGGCCTCGCGCCCGTTACCACCCGAACTCCGGCGCCGCCGCGAGCTCCGTTCCGACGAGCCCCGGCGTTCCCGCAGCCTCCTACCCCATCAGATGCGGGAGAGCCCGGGCTACGCCCCGGTGCCCCCAGCCGCCGCCTCCGTCGCCTTTAGCGCAAGTCCGGCGCGTTGCCGCCGCCATTTTGGTCGCCGCCGGCGTAAGTCCGGCGATGATGACGTGGGCATCATTAGCGGCTAACCCCCCCCCCCCACACTAATCAACCCCCTAGGCCACTGACAGCGGGCCCCACCCCTGGCCCCCACACGTCAGATTTGACCTGGAGGCGCCCAGTTGACCTGCTGACGTCATGATGACGTCAGGCTGGCGCATTAATTCAATTACTGGATTTATTAATATTCAGAAAATTCCAGAAAATGCCTATAACTTCTAAAAATCATAGAAAATTAACCGTAACTCCAAATGAAATAAATTATATATGAAAAATTATCAGAAAAATTCAAGGAATCCATCTGTACCATTTTCATGCATGTTAGAACAACTTATAGGTTCTGTTTAGCACAAATCAATTAAAGGGCATTTATTTAATCACATATGGAGTTTGAATTTGAATTTTATATTCAGACCAACTTCATTTAATCTGTTGCTAGTTGCATTAGCTCAAAACACATTCATATTGCCATGTCATGAGCATGCATCATATTGTGCATTGCATTGATTGTGTTCCTTTCTGTGTTGCCGGTATTTGTCCCCTCTCGATAGACGTGATACCGATGATGTGATCGTTGACACTGATGAAGAGCTATATTATCTTCAGAAGTGCCAGGCAAGCAAAACCCCCTTGTTCATTCCGATACAATCCTACTCTCTCGCTCCTGCTCTCTTTTAATGCATTAGGACAACACCGATTCATCTGTTACTTGCTGCGGTAGCTGAACCCCTTTATCCTTTGCATGACCTGTCATTCCACAGTAAATAGATGAAACCCACTAGCATGAGTAGGAGTTGTTTGAGCCCTGCTGTGCCTACTCATTCATGTTTGTTTGTCATGCCTGCTACTGCTTAGAGTTGAGTCAGGTCTGATTCATCGGGGATGAATCAGAGGTGTGTGAACATGTCCTACTGTGTGTGAGCTAAGTGTGTGAACATGATTTGGTAAAGGTAGCGGTGAGAGGCCATGTAGGAGTACATGGTGGGTTGTCTCATTGCAGCCGTCCTCAGGAACTGAGTTCTGTGTTTGTGATCCATGATTCAGCTACTACCACGCATTGGGCCCGAAACCAATGGACCCTCTCGGCTTCTTAATCACCCTTGTCCTCTGTCCAGGAGTTGCAAGTAGTTTCTGGTGTTTGTAGTATGCTGGAGGCCGTGGGCAGCGCTGACCGTAGGGGTGGGCTGTGATGCGGTAGGCACGTGGCACGGTGTACCGGGCGCCCGTTTGGTGTCTCGGGAACCCTGTTCACATCGTTTGGGGCTGTGAGCGAAACTCCGGCCGGATCTCCTCATGGATGGAACCCGAATAGGCGATAAACCTGGACTAGAGACTCGAGTGTTTAGGCAGGCCGTGGCCGACACCCACGTTGGGCTTCCGCTTGAAGGTTGCCGAGTACATGTCGTGTAAACGGCGGTAAGTGGTGAGAGCGTGTGTGAAGAAGTACACCCCTGCAGGGTTAACATCATCTATTCGAATAGCCGTGTCCGCGGAAAAGGACTTCTGGGTTGCTTATATCAGTTCATAGACAAGTGAAAGTGGATACTCTAAAATACGCAAGATAAGCGTGAGTGCTATGGATGGCGTTCTCGTAGGGAGACGGGAGCGGATCCATAGTGGTGTATTGATATGGTGAATATGTGGACTCGTGTGCGCCACCTCAAAAAAGTTACTCGCAGTCGTAGTTCAGGATAGCCACCGAGTCAAAGCTGGCTTGCTGCAGTTAAACCCCACCATCCCTTTGTTGATAATGATGCATATGTAGATAGTTCTGATGTAAGTCTTGCTGGGTACATTTGTACTCACGTTTGCCTATTTTATGTTTTTTGCAGAGAGACTTTAGTCTCACTAGTATTTCCGCGTGGTCTTCGACGTTTAGCTTGTTACCTCAGCTACGATCTTGTGCCCCGGCAGGATCTGGTAGATAGTCAGGCTTCTCAGCCCTTTTCAGTTATAGATGTCTGTACCCAGACATGATAGCTTCCGCTTGTGCTTTGATTTGTATGCTCTGATTGTTGGGTCATGAGACCCATGATTGTAATATCTCGCTCCTCGGAGCCTATTGAATAAATTACTTGAGTCGTAGAGTCATTTTGTGATGCCATGTTGTATTGCACATATCGAGCATATTGTGTGTATGTTATTGAAATGCTTGGTATGTGTGGGATCTGACCATCTAGTTGTTTATCTTTAGTAGCCTCTCTTACCGGGAAATGTCTCCTAGTGTTTCACTGAGCCATGGTAGCTTGCTACTGCTCCGAAACACTTAGGCTGGCCGGCATGTGTCCTTCTTCGTTCCTGTGTCTGTCCCTTCGGGGAAATGTCACGCTTTGAGTACCGGAGTCCTGTTAGCCCGCTACAGCCCGGTTTACCGGAGTCCTGCTAGCCCAGTGCTACAGCCCGGACCCACTTGCTGATGACCGACACGTTCGAAGCTGGGTCATGGATGCCTGTCCCTGTAAGTCTGTGCCACTTTGGGTTTACGACTAGTCATGTCAGCCCGGGCTCTTTATCATATGGATGCTAGCGACACTATCATATACGTGAGCCAAAAGGCGCAAACGGTCCCGGGCAAAGGTAAGGCGACACCCGTGGGGATACCGTGCGTGAGGCCGCAAAGTGATATGAGGTGTTACCGGCTAGATCGATGTGACATCGAGTCGGGGTCCTGACACGTTCATTCCAAGTTTATGGGTACAGATGTGAACATTAATGTAATGTCCCATTCGAGAGACGTTGTTTTTAATAACACGGACGTGGAGTCTCTACAGCTAAGGTTCTTTGTGCCAGCTACAGTCATGCCTTGTGCACTCATGAAGGCGTGGATGTTCATGCATTTCTTTGTTTCGGTGTTTCGGGTCACAGGCACGGGCATAAAACGCTCAAAGGCATGGTCGGTGGCGTTTAATTTGTGAGGCACGGAATGACCTATGTGAGATAGCCTGTTTTTAAAAGTTTATTTCCTTCGACTTAAAAGCACGGACGTGAACTCCCTACGGACACGGTTCCGTATTAAGTTGTGTCACGCTTCTATCTTGATGTTACATATACTGTTCGATAAAGGCATGGACATCATGGCTGTTTGTGTTTCAGTGTTTGGGGTCAGAGGCACGGGCATAAAACACTCAAATGCATGGTCGATGGTATTACATGGAGTCATGCTCACGGATTGAGAGGGAGCATGGTCACCGCTTCCTTCTGCTCCGATGACAAGCACACCACGAGAAGGCGGCGTAGCCAGCGGAGCCACTCTGGACCTCTTGGTACTACGAGCAGCACATTCCATATCCACCTCCATTGCTGCGGTGGCGCCGCCTACAACTAGTGTTCGGTGAGGTGGATCTGAAAGAGGCACGAGGAGAAGCCCATGGAGGCATACTTTAGTATTAGGCAGAGTCACGTTCATGTGTTTATTGCGCAAACCGTACATTTCATTAGCTGGACGGGCTTGAAGTCTCTGTAGCCACGGTTATGTGCGTTTGTGACTTTCTGTATTTTAGTGATAAGGGTCGTAGACACGGGCGTCAAATCCACAAAGGCATCGTGTGGTATTATGTAGAGTCATGTTCGCTTGTGTCTGTTTTCCAGATGATTCCGTCGACTCGTTTAGACGGAGAGGCACGGACAAGAAGCCCATGGAGGCATACATTAGTATTTGGCAGAGTCACGTTCGAGCGTTTACTCCATAAACCGAACACGAGATGGACACTTAGGTTAGGTCTTCACTGCACACGTACAAAAAACACAAGGGCTTAAGAGCGGAGGAGGAGAAGATCTCATAAAACAGAACGAGGATGAGGCACAGGCACATTTGTCAAGCCCACAAATGCATGACCTGTAATTATCCAGAGTCACCTTGGTGTCTCTTTGTGTTCCAAATGCATCCGTTGACTATATTACCAGGACAGGCACGGTCGGGATGTCGAGGGAGGCATGCGTGTGTTTTACCCGGAGCCACGTTCGTGCGTTGATTGCGGAAACACAACGTTTCGACGGGCGTCTCCACCTACTCAGGTGTGAACTCCACGTGGCGCTGCCACGGAAACCCAAGGGTCCGACGGACGTCTCCTCCGGGGACGTCGCTCTGGCTCATCGCCCGAGGCCAGGCTCCAGCTATTTATGGCGGACGGACATAGTTTCAAAATACCCGTGAGGCAGTTGGAAATGCCAATTTTTTTCTATGGGTACCGACACCTAGGGTCCCCTCGTCATCCACACAAACGCGCCACCACATGTACCACATTTGGCTAAGTGCACCTAGTACTCCACATCATTTTCAACTTATTCCTCCCCTTCTCGACTAGCGCCGCCGCCACCAGCTCCCGACCACACATCTCTTCGTCGCCTGATCTGCGCGGCCGCCACCAACTACGGCAAGTAGGTGAGATCTCCCCTCACCCCCCTCGTGAATCTTCTTCCCTTCCCAAACCACATGTGTCTCCCTCCGGGCGCAGATCTAATCCAGAAATTTTATTTGATACATGCGGTAGATGATTTGTTGATAGATAGGATGGTTCTTTGTTAGATTGATGGATGTCGTAGTGTAGGATCTGAGCCGTACCAGGGAAAAGGGAGGAAGCACCGTGTATTGTACTATGGTAGTGTACAATTCAACTTAGAGTTCAATATGTTCTTTGTAGAATGGAGGAAGCACCGTGTCGACTGTGCATGTCACGGTGCCAGACCAGCCTTTGTACTGCCACGCTGTTCGGCATCTACTTCCAGCCTACTTTTGTTTTTGCAGCGGTAACAATTTATATGAACCTTCCGACAGTTCATTAATTTTGTTCTTATTGCTATTTCCACTAATGCATTGTGTTTGTTATTTGTTTTTATCTTGCACAGATCGTCCCTTGCAATTTGAGATTGGCATTCAATGAGCTCGTCGGAGACACCGTGACCTTCGACGCTCTTGGCGAGCCATACACTATGCAGGTCGATAAGGGGTGAACGATAACCCAGATTGGAGGAGATGAATGGGATCACTTCATCGCCCGCTTGCGTCTTAGTGGGCGTGAATTGATCAGCTTCTCCTTCAGAGCAGAAAGGCCCAAGATTTCTGTTATCTATCTGAATTTGATTTCCGATAGTGAGGATGGAGATCATGAGGAGGACGATGGTGAGGATTCAAATGATGATGAGAACCCACTTGATGAAGCACTCTATGCCCAAAGACTGAAGCTGAGCGGCGTTGAAACGTGCAACCTCTGGGACATGCTTCCGCTACGTGAAGACTACGCCGGGATGCCATTCGTGACACGCCTCACAAGGATGAATGTTAAACAACATATCATGGTATGTTACTTACTGTGGTAATTACACGATATGCATGCTTAATAAGTGTACTAGTTGATATGATATGCATGTTGTAGTACTGTGATATATCCTTATGTAGTGTAGTAATATGCGACGATGTGGTTAGTGTACGTAGTAAACTAATGGTTATCTTAATTACTGTAGTAATTTGATGATTAGCGTCTAGTGTAGTGATGCGATGATATATATGCTCAGTGTTGAATCGAATGATATATGTGTCTTCAAGTGTATGATTTGCTGATAATTGCACGTGACATGCTCATATATCATACCAACTGTTTTCAGAAATTACCTAAGAGGTTATCTGTTAGTTGTGGCATCGAGACGCATGAAGAAGGCATGGCTCCTGGACTACGCCTTACCAGAACGGGCTCCATCACCACATGTGCCTACGCAGTGGAAACAGACGGTCGCACTTTCTTCAACCGGGCGGGGTGGAAGAAGTTCCTTCGTGGCAAGAATATTCGGATAGGTCAGGGCATCCTACTCACTGTTGCGAACACCCGTTGCCGTGACTTGAGGATGATGATCACCATCAACCTCATTTAGAACTGGTTGCGCCATGTTTCGATGTGAAATGAACTTGGTATGTTAGCTCTTGTTTCCAAGTACTTGCCGTGTATTACCATACCTATTGAAATGAACTTGTTATGTTTCGGGCTTGTTTTGCTGTTGCCCCAGCGGTTATTTGAGATTTCCTTCAACTTGAAACTGTCTTGACTTGTTGTTGGATGCTTGGTGTTGTTGCTTTATTTGAGACTTCCATCAATCCTATTGATGAGAAGGCGAAGGCGAAGCTCGCCCTTCAGTACGACACATACGTTATGACAAGCTCAAGCTGGACACAGGCAGGGCATGAAGCGCTCAAAGGCATGGTCGATAGTATTATTACATAGACTCACGCTAGCCCGTGACTCTATCAGACGGAGATGCATAGGCGTTTGGCCCACAGAGCCAAACCTCTGTCTTACGCAAAGGCATCGTGTGGTATTACATAGAGTCATGTTCGCTTCTGTCTATTTTCGAAATGATTTGGTCGACTCGTTTAGACATAGAGGCACGGGTGAGAAGCCCATCGAGGCATACTTTAGTATTAGAGAGAGTCACGTTCATGCGTTTGTTGCGCAAACCAAACAGAACTGGGTTCTGATATGAACACTCGCTGTTTACTTTGTGAGGCAATGAGTAGCAGATTAGGGAGACGCTGTTTTTGAACCTTTTTCTTACACACAGCCACAGGCATTTTCTCTGTGAGGCACAAAATGGCCTATGCGAGGGGCGCTGTTTTTAAAATCTTATTTTCCTTGTATTTATAAGCACGGACATGAACTCCCTACGGACACGGTTCCGTATTAAGTTGCGTCATCCTTCTTTCTTGATGTTACATATATTATTCGATATAAAAGGCGTACACGTTCGTGGCTATCTATATTTCCTTGTATTTAAAAGATAGCAACGACACGCTTTTAAACAAAGCACAAGCATAGTGGTTCCACGACAAGCACGTCTCAATTTGCAGAAACGGCACTGCCGTGATTCTACAAGACGCTATGTTCTAGGCTGTGCACCATGTTTCCACCCAAACGTTCACCATAGGGTCATGGACATACACAGAGGAAGTGCCGTGCTGTGATAACAGACGCACAGTCTTACAGGTACAAGAGGCACGAGGAGGCATGTAGATTAACATCACCACAAATGAAACAGGCTATACATGCGCACGCATACAGAGAGATGCATAAAAAGTGGAGTACAAGAGATAAACTAAGTTGGTAATACTAAACAACTGATGGTATTAATTAACAATGGAAATTAAGGACAGGCATACGATATTAGAGTCAAATTCATAGTAGAGCACACACAATAAATGGAAGTCCTGATCATGATAGATCAACTGGGTCACTAGAAACTCAAAAGTAGTAGTAGCTAGCATAAGTATATAGAACTTTCCTCCAAGCATGTGGGATGTGGCTTGCAGCAAATGAACGGAGAGCAAAGGCAAGGACCTAATCAAGGCGCCCGGGCTTGTGCCCTTGATGGTCCAGAGGTTGGACGTGAAATGGGGGCGGCGTCGGCGAGGTGCATGTGCTCCTGAACGAGCTTCGCCAAAGTTTGCATGTGGTCGAAGTAGGCCGCCATGCTCGACTCGTGGACGGCACTGTAGCTATCCTCGTGAACAATCTGTCCATAGATCTGGCTGAACTTGTTGATGTCATCATGCATGTTGAGGCGCTGCGCGGCGAGAGCGACTTCCAGGTGTTCCTCCGGTGGCGTGCCGACCAGGAGCTGCAGGGCCATCAGCGTGCGAAAGAGATCATTCCCATGGAGGCCGGCGAGCCGGGTCGCGGAAGCCGAGGCGGGGGCTCGCTCTTTACGGAGGCGACGCATGGAATGGAGGCGAGCAGTCAGGTCTTTCACCTTGCTGTTGGTGAAGCTGAACTTGCGAATGAAGTATTCCAGTGCACCCTTGAGCCAGGCGGCGAAGCTGGCGTCGAAGAAGAAACGCGCCGTGGCGGACATCAGCAGACCCTGGAGGGGCTGCAGCACGTTGGGCTACGGGTTGCTCTCCCTGAACACCTCGATAAGACGTACTGTGGTCGCCTGAATCGCCTCCATCGCCGATCTCTCACCCTCTCGCTCTTGCTCTAATGGCCAGATACTTGGATAGGAGTAGAAGATTGATGGTGACGCTTTTAAGCAAAGCACAAGCACAGCGGTTCCACGACAAGCACGTCTCAATTAGCAGAAACAGCACTGTCATGTTTCTACAAGACACTATGTTCTAGAGTGGGAAGCGTATTTCCACCCAAAACGTTCACCACAGAGTCACGGACGTGCACAAAGAAAGTGTCGTGCAGTGATAACAAACGCACAGTCTTACAGGTACAAGAGGCACGCCCGCCTCTGTATTGCAAAATACCTTAGCTCACGAGTTATTTGGAAAGGCACGGTCGTAACATCACACGTGACTGCGTATTCCAGATGATTTTAGTCGCTCGCTCTATTCACAAAAGGAAATCCAAACATACAGACGATGCACAAAAACATGAAAACTTGATAGTTTTTTGAGCTTGTGAGTTGCTTGACGGCTGAAGATCACAAAAAAGTTCCTGACAACCTTACAGACAATGGATAAAGTACAAGCTCGAAGTCCAAACTGGAAAGCATGCAACAACACCTATCTCCGAATAACCGGATAACTGTTTTCAACATCCACAGGTCAATGGATCCAACAAATCCATGATTGGACACTGGTTTGTCCAGATGTGTACTTTTAAATCCAAGTTCATATGCCTACAGTACCCTGACATATTAAGACGAGCACATCTAGAAGCCTTGTTGCCCCATTGAAGCACCTCTTCTTGATGTTCATAAAATCCTTCAGTGATGTTCTCTAGGGGGGGAGAGAAACTTGAGCCTCATAGTCTCTAACTCCTTTGCGTTCCGAACAAAGAACTTTGCAAATTCAATGTTTTTGTTGCAGTGTACATATTTTTCCAGCGTTACTGTCTTCAGGCGAATGTCATGATGTTTCAGAAACACCCGGTGCTTGTGGCGCCACTTATTTGTTACACCTTCCTCGCGGCATACTCCTCCCTGAAAATGCATGAAGAGTGAGAATACTCGAGGAGTACAAAAGGAGGTAGAGGCCTCGAATATAGTACGCTGTGCATTGTATGTGCTTTCAATGTGTCTGGAAATCGTTACCTCGATAAACAGGTTCTCTAGGCTAGGAAAGCATCGCATCAAGGCAACAACCTTGTTCAGATTTAATGACATGTGGATAAGCAGGGTCTTCACAGATTGAACCGCCATTGATAGGCTGACTACAGGCAAAGCCTGCGACAAGCACAAATCATAAAATTAGCTGGATAAAAGGTCGCGTGACATGAAACTTCGGCACTGCAAGGAATGCAAAGAGTATAGTGCAAAATGTCAGCACCTCGATAACTGTAGAGCCAAAAACAATCTTGGATTCAAGAAATTCTTCATAAAAATTACCCAAACACTCAAGCTTAGGTGCATGAAAGACAGTTATCTGCAAGTGCCGGCTCTGAATATCGTGAATCAATCGTTTAAGTGAGGGCGCATCCTCAACAACGAGTTCACCATTCTCACAAAGGATACAGATGACTTCAACTTTGCCTGAGTTTATTATGATGAAGTGGTCCAAGTTATTGCAAACAAGCAGGAGCCACTCGAGGCAGGGCAACCATGGCTGACTATGCTTTGTAGTGAGACGTCTGATATATCAACTTCCAAAAACGAAAGCCTCTTGAGGAGTGGAAGTTTAAATGATCGTGCATACTTGTCAGGTATCTGGCAAAGAGCAAATGTGATGGTGTGCAGTGAGGAGGAAAACAGCAGCGTGAAAGTCGGCGGTGAGGGCGCAGACGAAGAGATTTCGTGTGGTAGTGTGATGGTTTTTCCAACAAAACCTGGGAACATGTAATAGAACTCGAGAACCTGGAGATTCTTCAGCCTTGGGGATTGAAGCCAGGCGCCAACTATAGAGGGTCTGCAGTGGAGGTAGCACGCCGGAATGCAGAGACGATGAACTATGCCACCATGACCGGAGAGGATGGCTTCCGGAAGGCACGAACCATCAGCGTCAGGTTGAAAACTACACCGAGTTCCAAAATATCTAATGCGAATGACATCCTTACTGGGGAGCATGGACAATACATCGATATGAACTGTTTCTAGGGGCTTAAAAAGACGTGGGACAGGGATCTCACTGCAGTCGAGATTCACAGGAGCGATGTGCCATAAAGGTTGCCATCGATGTGCGAGGATTTGAGTGCGAACGCCTTCCTTAGTGGACAGACGGGAGATCACCTCACCGAGGATGGCGTCCGGGAGATCACTGATGCGGTCGGGACCAGACTGCTCTTCTTGATCCTCGGATCTGGTAGGCGCACCCTCGCCACTTCCAGCCGCTACCGCCAAACCACCAGAGGAAGCCGTCGCCGGTGGCGCGAGCATCGCCCTCTTGGCGCTCGGGGCACCAGAGTAGACCTCCATCTCCGTCTCCATTGCTGGGATCGCGCTGCCTGCGAGCGCCGCTATCTGTGGCGTGGATCTGGACAGACGATAGATCTAGAGAAATGGACTAGCCTGTCCATCCAGGAAACGACTTAAATACGGGTCCAGATTAAGTCAGGAGTTCAGAACTTAACCCGGGCCCTCCTGACTTGCTACATGTAGTACTTAACCCGGGCCCTCCTGTCAGGAGTATTTTTCTTTCTGACAGGAGGGCCCGGGTTAAGTACTACATGTAGCAAGTCAATGGTAGATGGGTGCTTGAAACATTAAATAAAACCACGACTTTCAAGGTACGAAGGCATGGGCTAGCACTCTCTGTAGCCACGGTTATGTACGTCTATGACTCTCTGTGTTTCAATCACTAGGGTCACAGGCACAGGCGTCAAATCCACAAAGGCATCGTGTGCTATTATATAGAGTCAGGTTCTCTTGTGTTTGTGTTCCGAATGATTCAGACGACTCGTTCAGACGGAGAGGCACGGACGAGAAGCCCATGGTGGCATACTTTAGTATTAGGCAGGGTCACAATCATGCGTTTATTGCGCATAGTCGATTATATTACATAGAGTCATGCTCGCCTGTGAGACTCGACCAGACGGAGATGCACGATCGTCTAGCCCACAGAACTGAACCTTTGTCTTACGCACAGCCACGGGCGTTTACACTATGAGGCACGAAATTGCCTATATGAGAGACGCTAATTTTTAAAAGCTCATTTCCTTGTATTTAAAAGCATAGACGTGAAATCCATACAGACACGGTTCAGTACCGAGTTGCGTCATGCTTATTTCTTGATAAAGATGTCGATGTTCGTAGCTAACTGTGTTTCAGTGTCAAGGGTCACAAGCACGGGCATACATCCCTCGAAGGCATGGCGTTCTATTATATAGAGTCACGCACAAAGGTTTTCTGATCGTGTTCCGAATGAGTCGATGGACTTGGTCAAAAGGAGAGGCACGGACGTCCAACCAACTGAGGCATGGTTCATTCCTACCTGGAGTGACGTTGGTGTGTTTATTACGGAAACCTAGTAGAATCGGGCGACTGTCCTTGTTACAATTGTTTTCGTTGTAAGATTTTTAACTCAAATGCACGAAAGGCGACTTTGTATGTTTAGTAGCGTCACGATCCTTTACGCACGAAGACGACTATTTTGTATGTCAGTGTTTCAGGTCACAGGCACATTTGTCAAGCCCACAAACGCATGACCTGTAATTATCTAGAGTCACCTTGGTGTCTCTCTGTGTTCCAAATGCATCCATTGACTATGTTACCAGGACAGGCATGGTCGGGATGTCGAGGGAGGCATGTGTGTGTTTTACGCGGAGCTACGTTCGTGTGTTGATTGCGGAAACACAACGTTTCGACGGGCGTCTCCACCTACTCGGGTGTGAACTCCACGTGGCGTCGCCGTGAAAACCCAAGGGTCCGACGGACGTGTCCTCTGGTGACGTTGCTCTGGCTCATCGCCCGAGGCCAGACTCCGGCTATTTAAGGCGGACGGACGGAGTTTCAAAACCCTAGGCACATACTCTTCCATCCTCTGCCCGCCGCCAGGCCATTCATTCCTCTTGGTGCTCTCTATCCTCACCCTCTCCGCCATGGCTGGTCAGGAGGAGACTACTGCGGAACCCAGTGTCCAGACACTGCAGGAGCTCCAGGCTGACAAGGGCTCCTCATCTGTAAGTTCACTCTGCTTCCGCTTCATTCGATTTTTCTTTCCTTCGGCTACTTGGTTTAGTTGTGAAACGTGAATAAGCCAGATGGAGTCTCGAAACCCTAGCCACATCCCCTTTGTCCTTTTGTGCGCCTCCAGGCCATCCACTCCTCTTGCTGTTCTCTATCCTGACACTCTCAGCCACGGCTGTGCAGAAGGAGACTCCTCTGGAGCGCCATGTCTAGTCGCAGGAAAAGATCTCGGCTGGCGAGGGTTCCTCATCTGTGAGTTCGCTCTGCTTCGGCTTCATTCATTTTTTCTTTCTTTAAGCTACTTGATTTAGTTATGAAACATGTATCATTGTGGTGAGCTTCGTCCTGATGTTCATGAGGGTGCGTCCTGCCATCAATCTGACATCTTCTCCTTTGACCAGATGAAGAACCTGTTCAATGCTGTGGAAGACTTCCTGAAGATATCAACGAAGTTGGACAAAGAGAACAATGTCGTAATTGCACTTCTGATGCGTGAGAAGGCGCAGCTCGAACTTCAGCGCGACGAGCTGAAGCTGCAATCATACGTTAATAAGAAACAGATCGAGGAACTTCACGCCGAGCAATCAAAAAAGAAGTCTCGCTGGACTAAGTAGACAACAGCGACCCTGTTCCTCGTATCTGAAGCTTTTAGGCAGTGCACTAAAAGTTTCTTATTTTGTCTTCCGTTACCTCGTGTCGTCAGTAAGTTTGATAACAAGTGTGTTTTACTTTCCTGGGTCACGTTCATTCCAAGTTTATGGCTACAGATGAACATTAACGTAATGGCCAGTTCTAGAGACGTTGTTTTTAAAAGAAAGGACGTGAAGTCTCTGCAGCCAAAGTTTTTGAACCAACTAGAGTCATGTCTTGTGCACACATGAAGGCGCGGACATTCCTGCCTTTCTTTGATCAGTGTTTCGGGTTACAGGAAGGCATAGTCGATGGTATTACATAGAGTCACGCTAGCCTGCGAATGACGGAGACGCACGGGCGTTTAGTGTTAAGGGTCACGGGCACAGGCATAAAACGCTCAAAGGCATGGTCGGTTGTATTATGGACACGAACTCTTGTTAAAAAAAGTTCACAAGATATGAACTCTCTATGAACACAATTGCGTACTCAGTTGGGTCACGCTTTTTTCTTGATGTTACGTATATTATTCGATAGAAGTGCGGAGGTTTGTCGTCGAATGTGTCATAGTGTTAAGGTTCACAGGCACGGGCGTACAGTCCTCAAAGGCATGATATTGTATTATATAGAGTGACGCTTGCCTGTCTTTGTGTTCCGAATGATTTCGTCTACTCGATCAGATGAAGAAGCACGGTCGTTAAGCCCACAGAGGCAAAGCTTTCTCTCACACACAGCCACGTTCGTTCTTTAATTGCAGAGACCGAGCGGAATTGGTTCAGATGAGGACACCCACTGTTTACTTTGTGAGGCACCGAATGGCTTATTCGAGAGACGCTGGTCTGGTATATTGCTCGCACGGTCGTGAGTCCCAGAAAGTCACGGCTTCCCATTGTGTAGAATCACGATAGCTTGTCTACGTGTTCCAAATGAATCCGTTGAACTGTCCGCGAGCACAGGCACCGCCATGAAGCCCAGATAGGCATGGTTATGCTTTACATGGGATCATGATCCTTTACGCACGAACTCGACTTTTTGTATGTCAGTGTTTCAGGTCACAGGCACGGTTGTCAAACAAACAAGCGCATGACCTGTAATTATCCAGAGTCACCTTGGTGTCTCTTTGTGTTCCAAATGCAACCATTGACTATATTACCAGGACAGGCACGGCCGGGATGGCGATGGAGGCATGCTTGTGTTCTGTGAGGAGCCACGTTCGTCCGTTGATTGCGGAAACACAATGTTTCGGGGGGCGTCTCCACGTTTTCAGGTGTGAACACCACGTGGCGCCGCCACGGAAACCCAAGGGTCCAATGGACGTCTCCTCCGGTGACCCCGGTCTGGCTCATGGCTATTTAAGGCAGACGGACGGCGTCTCGAAACCCTAGCCACACCCTCTTTCTTGGACTGTCCAGATCCATGCCACAGGTAGCGGCGCTCGCAGGCGGCGCGATCCCAGCAATGGAGATGGAGATGGAGGTCTACTCCGGTGCCCCGAGCACCAAGAGGGCGAGGCTCGCGCGACCGGTGACCCCTTCCTCTGGTGGTTTGGTGGTAGCGGCTGGAAGCAGCGAGGGTGTGCCTACCGAATCCGAGGATCAAGAAGATCAGTCTGGTCCCGACCGCATCAGCGACCTCCCGGACGCCATCCTCGGTGAGGACATATCCCGCCTGTCTACTAAGGAAGGCGCTCACACTCAAATCCTCGCACGTCGGTGGCGCCCTGTTTGGCGCGCCGCTCCTCTGAATCTAGACTCCCGTGAGATCCCTATCCCACGTCTTTTTAACCCTCTAGATCAAGTACATTTCGAGTTGGTCACCGCGAACTCCGCCACACTGGAGGAACTCGTCCACGTAACCTACACTGGAACTTTTTTTAGAGGAGAACATGTCGGTGAAGATAATTCCTATGATGATTCGTACCTTCCAGAGGCCATCCTCTCCAGGCGTCAGAGTGCAGTTTGCCGCCTGTGCATTCCGGCGTCCTACCTCGATTGCAGGCACTCCACGGTCGACGACTGGCTTCGATCCCCAAGACTGAACAATCTACATGTGCTCGAGTTTTACTACCTGTTCCCACCATGCTTGAGACAACATGACATAGGGCCATTCTCATGCCCTTCGCTCATGCCATCACCACCAGCATTAAACCCTCAGATTTCCTCCTCTCTCCAAACCATCGCCTTTCCTCTTTGCAAGTTACCAGACAATTATGCACGGGTGCTTAAACTACCACTGCTCAGGAGACTCTCACTAGTAGATGTTGATGTATCAGACGTATCATTACAAAGCATCATCAGCTCTACTTCTCCTACACTTGAGTCTCTGCTGCTTGTTTGGACAGTCAGGCACCATTCCATCAGAATAAACTCACCTAACCTTATAAGCATCGGCATTTCTGGTTACTATGGTAAAATTGTTATAGAAGATGCCTCGTCACTTCAATGATTGCTTTATGATGGTGATTGCAAAAAGTTGCGGGTAGTTATCACCTCTGCACCTAAACTACAGGTCATGGGCAAATTATCAAATATTTTCTGTGAATCCGGCATCACAAATGACCGTATAATTATTCAGGTACTGATTTTCAACAATACTTTCACCTCCATTCATTTGGTACGAACAAGTTCCATGCAATTCAACCTTTACTCTACTAATATTACGTTTTACTCTACATAAAGTGTTTGCCGACAGTCAGCACATCTACAGTGGTTCATTCCATCAAGACGTTGTCTATCAGCATGGATTATTACCTGCACGTAGTCTTTTCCTTGGTGGAACACTTCTGAAGCTTGGAAAACTTGTATATCGAGGTGATGCTTCTCACACAAATTGTAAAACACATACCATGCATGGTGCAGAACTCCATTCAACAAAAGGAAAACTTGTATGTAATGGACAAAGGTGTATATAATCATGAATGAGTATTAGGACAAAACTAAAAAGAAAGCTTTTATTACAACAGAGGTTACATACTTATTCCTTCCAGCAGAATCACTCTTTATCGAGCTTAACCATTTCAAATATTCATGTTTATTCAGGAAATAACCTCTAATGAAGAAAGTCTTGCGAACGACTGTTCTTGCAAGCACCATCATGACGTTTGTTTGAAATCACTGACGCTGGAAAGCTATGTTCAATGTGACAAAAGCATTCAATTTGCAACATTCTTTATTCTCAACGCAGCACAGCTGCAGACTATGAGGATCAAGTTTCTTCTTTAGGAACACTTCACGGAGGAATTCTACAAACAGCAACAAGACGTGCTTCAGTGGGACAAAAAGGCTTCTAAACATGCTTGCCTTAGGTTGTCGCCAAGTTGCAACCACGGGAACTTGGATCTAAGGCACGCATGTGTTGAGTACCTGGATTTAAAGGATCCATTCATTTGTAAGTGTTGAAAACAGTGCTGGAGTTAGATGTTCCCGCCACTTTCCGGTTGGAATTTACGTAGGTGTGCTGAAACAATGCTCTACCTTTTTTGCTCAATCTGTAACCTTACCAACAGCAAACTCGGTATTTCGGTAGATGGCTAAATGGTCTTTTGCTCATGCCGTACATTTCATTAACTAAAAGGGCTTCAAATCTCTGCATCCATGGCTATGTACATTTGTGACTTTCTGTGTTTCAGTGATAAGGGTCACAAGAAAGGGCGTCAAATCCGCAAAGGCATCATGTGGTATTATACAGAGTCATGCTCGCTTGTGCTAGCGTTTGTGTTCCGAATGATTTAGTGAACCACGGTTTGTCAGCAAACACACAGACGATAATGACTTCGTAGAAAAGTGATTCGAGACGCACTGTTCTACCTGTCACACAGGCATGACCATGCCAAACGCACGGTTTGCCATGAACCACACAACGGCCATGAAGTGATACGACGAGCACTGTTCTACATGCCACACAGGCACGCCCGTGATTACATGTGCTTCATTAGCACGTAAAGATGTAATTCTTTCACAGGAAACGGCGGAAACCTACTGCCAAACACTATATGCATTTGTAAAACAGAAACGCAAACACAACCGTGACCCGTTGTGTTTGAAATCTTTGCATCACAGAAGCACTGCGTGAAGGCACATGAAGTAAGGTTGGACACGCATCACAAGCACGGTTATGCACACAAGGTACGGTTTGGCACAGTGCAGGGACAAAATTGCAGATGTCACCGCTGTTGCGCGTTTTTTAAAAGCACGGTCTTGCAATCTTTCTGTTTCAATGTTTCAGTAATTAGGGTCACAGAAACGGACTTCGAATCCACAAAGGCATCGTGTGTTATTGAACAGAGTCATGTTCACTTGTGTTTGTGTTCTGAATGATTCAGTAGACTCATTCAGACGGAGAAGCACGGACGAGCAGCCCATTAAGGCATACTTTAATATTAGGCAGGGTCACAATCATGCGTTTATTGCGCATGGTCAATGGTATTACACAGATTCATGCTCTCCTTCGAGACTCGATCAGACGAAGATGCACGGGCGTCTAGCCCACAGAACTGAACCTTTGTCTTACGCACAGCCACGCATGTTTACTCTATGAAGCACAGAATTGCCTATATGAGAGACGCTGATTTTAAAAGCTTATTTCCTTGTATTTAAAAGCACAGACATGAAGTCGATACAGACACGGTTCCGTACTAAATTGTGTCACGCTTCTTTCTTGATAAAGTCTCTGCAGCCACGGTTATGTGCGTTTGTGACTTTCCGTATTCTAGTGATAAGGGTCGTAGACACGGGCATCAAATCCACATAGGCATCATGTGGTATTATATAGAGTCATGTACGCTTGTGTCTGTTTTCCGAATGATTCCGTCGACTCGTTTAGACGGAGGGGCACGAACGAGAAGCCCATGGAGGCATACTTGAGTATTTGGCAGAGTCACGTTCGTGCGCTTACGATAGAAACATAGCAGAATTGGATTCAGATGTGAACCCTCACTGTTTACTTTGTGAGGCAATCATTGACCGATCCAAGGGACACTGTCCTTGAAAGCACGGGCAAGAACTCTCTGCAACCACGGTTCTGTACAAAAGAGCCACTGTCAAATGCATGAAAGTCATGCAACGAGGACCACACATCTAGTAGTAGAAAAAGCACTTTATCAGCTGGCGTTGCTCCTTTTCAACGCACACAGTAGGGTGGCTGTGAAAGGCACGTTATTCAAGCAGATAATTAAAATCACAATGCCAGGACAAGGTCAAAAGCATGGATAGTGATACAGGTACATATATAAGACAGACACCGTCATACCTACAAGACATCACGCTTACACATGCAGCGCACATCTCTCCACTAAAACATTAAATCTACTTTATGTCTCTTAACCTTGGTGCCACAGCATTTTACGGTCCTTCGGCCGTACAAAGCCGCAAAACCAGACATTTCCTTCATAACTGCACGCAACACAAAAACAGACAAGCCTACACACGGTGCAAAGACTACAACGATAGTCTTATAAAGTTTACATAAAACCCAAGCTCAAAAGAACGCAACAACAAATAACTCCATACACCTGGACAACTAACACAAGGCCTGATTTCAGCATCCACACCTGAACGAAACCATCAAATCCAGGTATTCAAGACTCCTCTTTCTTAAATGCGGACGCGCGTGGCTGCAACTTGATGATAATCTAAGACGTGCACGTTTAGAAGCCCTTCTATCCCACTCCAGAACCCTTTGTTGCTTTTCGTAAAATACTCCCGTGAACTCTGCGGGAGGGGAGGTAAACTTAATGGTCATGGTCTCCAGATCCTTTGCTCTAAGAAAAAAAACATCGCAAATTCAGCGTAACTCCCAGAGCGAACATAATCTTCCAGCAATACTGTCTTCAGACAAAAGTCGTGATGTTTGAGAAACTGCCGGTACTTCCGACGCCATTTGTTTTTTTCACCATGAGAAAATACTTAGCGTCTATAAAAAGAGATACAGACCATCAAAAAACCAAATGCAACAATTAGTACTACCACCTCCGTAACAAGAAGTTAGACATAGACTTCTCTATATGTGGATGTATACAACAATAAATCATGTGTAGGTATGGGAGCACCAATTTCAGTCAAAATTAAGACAAGCATTTCAAAAAGGAACAAGTACTACAGAATGCAAATTTCTGAAGATCATCACCTCGACAAAAAAGTTCTCCAGTTTTGGAAAGCATTGCAGCAAATCAACGACAATGTCCACCTTATAATCAATGTAGATAAGCAAGGTCTTGACAGATTGACGCATTGTTGTCAGACTGAGTGCCTTAACACCCTCGATGAAAAATAACAGAAGATGGATCACAAAACTAATAGCATAAAGGTTGGATGAAATAAAACTTGTTTCCTCGCAAATAAAGTTAAGCTGGAAGTATCATAAAAACTCAATACCTCAAGACACGTCAGACGACATGGATACGGTTCAGATGCAGAGACAGCGATTACCTCCAAGTCCTGACTCTGCATGAAGAATACAACAAAGACCATCAAATTAATAGAACAAACATCGGAACAAGTACAGCTCTATTCCAGTATTAAGGAAAGTCAGTACCTCAAGACACTTCGAGGGAGACACAAACATGAATTCACCCAACGTCTCCAGTTTAGGTGCAGAGACAATGGTTATCGAACAGTCGTCAACCAAACAATCAACAATCAACCGTCGAAGCCAAGGGGCATCCTCAACAATGAGTTCCCCATGTGGACAACAAATGCCAATGCTTACAAGGTTAGACGAGTTTATTATGACACAACAACCTCCTCTATTGCAAACAAGCAGGAGAGACTCAAGTGCAGGGCAACTAGAGTGGATTATGCTTGCAGCGACGCGTCTGATATATCAACCTCCACAAGCGAGAGTCTTTTCACCAGTGGTAGCTTAAGCGTCCCTACGTAATTGTCTGCTACTTGGCAAAGAGCAAAGCCGAGGGTATGGAGAGAGGAGGAAAACCGAAACACAGACTCCGGCGCCGAGGGCGTAGTTGAAGTGCACAGATCCAATAGAGTTACCTCTTGCGTCAGAAATTCTGGGAAGAGATAATAGAACTCAAGAACCTGGATATTGTTCAAATTCCAGGATCGGAGCCACGCATCAACGGTGGAGGGCCTGCACTGTAGGTAGCACACCAGAATAGAGAGGCGTCTAACCAAGCCAGCATGGCTGGACAGAATGGATTCTGGAAGACTGACAACAGGATTTCGACAGAGCCGCATTCCGTAATAGCATTTACGAATGGGTTGATTGGTGAAGGCGCACAGATGAGATATGGTTTCGATATGAACTTTTTCACCATTGTTAAAAAGACGAGAGTCAGAGATCTCGTGGCAGTCAAGATTCATAGGAGCGATGGGCCACAAAGGACGCCAGCGACGTGCAAGGATTCGAGTACTGATGCCATCCTTGATGGAAAGACAAGAAATGATCTCACCTAGGACACCGTCGGCGAGATCGCTGATGCGGTCCGCATGACATCCCTCTTCTTCCTCATCGAATCGGAAGGGAGCACGGTCGCCGCTTCCATCCCCTCCGACGACCAGCACACCACCAGAAAGGGGTGTCGCCGGTGGCGCCACTCTCGACCTCTTGATGCTACGAGCAGCGCTTTCCATCTCCACCTCCGTTGCTGGGGTGGCGCCGCCCACGACCAGTGCTCACCGAGGTGGATCTGGAGAAATGGATTACAACCTGTCAATCCACGAGACGCCTTAAATACCCACGACGGGGAGCGGAGGGGTCCATATTAATTACTTCTTCTATTTTTCTTTCTGACAGAGGGGCCTGGGTTAGGTACTACTCGTAGCAACTCAATGGTAGGTGACTGCTTGAAACATTAAATAGATGCACTGTTGCACTCGCAGACCAGGCACGGGGCATGCCCGTCCGTGTATTAATTATTTACGGCACACATTCAATAGAAGAATCTGTTTGACGCCGGAAGCACGGTTCTACAGTCAACTTGCCTCTACGAGCAGCAAAATTTCCCATGGACACGTTCACATTTAAGTAAATAGAAAATTCAAGACCGTGCCTCTGCTTTGCAAATGATTCTGCTGAAACGCTCCTGTCACGACTTGTCACGTACCAGACACACGATACGGCTTGGCATTGTCACGTACCAGACACATGGTCCTGCCTTTGGCATTGTGACACACTATTCTACATGCCACACAGGCATGTACAACAGTTCGTGTCTACGTTCGTGTCTCTTTGTGTTCCAGATAACTCCATTGACTCTAAAACCAGAAGAGGCACGGTATGGAGGCCCAGAGAGGCATGCTTGCGTTTTGCGCGAGATCACAATTATCACAAGCACGGGCATGAAGTGCGTAGAGGCATGGTCTGTGGTATTACATAGAGTCACGCTAACCTTACTCTTACGCACAGCCACGGGCGTTTACTCTGTGAGGCACGGCATGGCCTATACGAGAGACCCTGTTTTTAAAAGCGTATTTCCTTGTACAGGCATAAGCACGTGCATACAGCATAGAGGCACGGGCGTTTACTCTGTGTTTTAGTTTCAAGGGTCACAAGCACGGGCATACAGCCCTCAAAGGTCTTCTAATTACATAGAGTCACGCACAGAGGTTTTCTAATTGTATTCACAATGAGTCGGTGGAGAGGCATGGTTTATTCTTACTCACAGCAAATGACGTGAACCTACTGCCAGGCACTATATCCATTTGTGGTATACAATCATGTTCACTTGATTCACTTGTGGTATTAAATAGAGTCATGTTCACTTGTGTTTGTGTTCCGAATGATTCACTCGACTCGTTCAGACGGAGAAGGACGGATGAGCAGCCCATGGAGGCATAGTTTAGTATTAGGCAGGGTCACAATCATGCGTTTATAGCGCATGGTCGATGGTATTACACAGAGTCATGCTCGCCTGCAAGACTCGATCAGACGAAGATGCACGGGCGTCTAGCCCATGGAACTAAACCTTCACTACTAGGGAAAACCTTATACACAGAATCTTAGCAGCAGCGCGGCATAAAAACAGGCGCTGCTACTAAGTAGTAGCAGCACGGCTACGGAAAGCTCGCTACTGGTGCAAACTTAGCAGTAGCACGTGACGCTTAAACCGCGCTGCTACAAAAATCCACCGACAGTACACAACAACATAAGTCTACCAGTAGCGCGGTGCCAGGGAGCGCGCTGCTGCTAATGCCATAGTAGCAGCGCGCTTTTTTGTCACCTCGCTGCTGCTAATTTTGAAAATGTGCACCGGGTTGGCCCGTTTAGCAGTAGCACATGACAGGAAAGCGCGCTGTTGCTACGCTCTTAGTAGCAGCGCGCTTTCTCTCCCGCGCTATTGCTAAGACGCAGGACCCAGCACATTTTCCACCTCCCCCTCCCCATCTCCTCTCCTCCCTTTCCCCTACCCTCCCACATCCTCCCTCTCTCACTCTTCTTCTTCCTCAATACTTCTCCCCCCATTACTCTCCCTCTTCTACCTACCTTTCTCTCTCTTCATTACTCCTAGCTATAACTACACCACCTCCATTAATTCATCTCCTTTCTCTTTTTCCTCCCCCCTCCACTAGTTGAAGTTGTCTCCTCCCAAATTAGCTAACTAGGTAGATGTAGCATTTAGTTAAGTGACCTTTTGCCCCCTAACTAGATCTTTCTTTGTCAAGAAGAGCTTTGTGCACTTTTGACCTCCCTACATCATCATCTCCACCGTGTGCTCGATCTCGAGATAGAGGTGTGATTAATATTTCATGCTTTTGCAAAATGGAAATATGTTTATGCATGTGTGTGTGATATTTTTATGGAAATTGTGTGTGTGGCATGAGTTGACGCCAAATTGTGCATTTGAGTTGCCTATGTTTTGCCGAAATGTTGATTTATTTCCGTTTCGGCGAATTCCGGGCAAACTCTAGATCTATATATGTCCTACTTTTAAGGAAGGTCATGCCGAATTTTTGTATGACTTTGATGAATGCACGCATTTTTATAATCAATTTGTTTATTATTACCGTGCAGAGTTCACGATGGTCAGTGGAACGATGGTGGACAGGTGGTTGCGGTCAGCGGTGCAGGACATGAAGGAAAATAACCTGACAGAGGTTTTATGTCCGTGTCGAAAATGCAAAGGAATAGTTTGGCTTGACCCCCATGTCGATGGTCGTGTCGAAGCGCACCTACTCATGACTGGTTTCATGGATGGCTATACTCGGTGGATAACTGAAGATGAGGATGACGATGTTGAGGATGCCGACGGGGCAGGCAATGATGACACGGGGCAAGATGAAGAGATGATCGATAATGGCGGCGGGGAAGAGGCCGGACATGGCGGCGGAGAAGGGGCCGGACATGGTGGCGGAGAGAACGACATGGACTCCACGCAACAGAGTTCGTCGGTACTAAGTTCAATCGTGCGGGACCCTCATGTTCAAGCATTGCTTCGCAAGGAGACGAGTACTGAGAGAGCTGCTTCTAGAGAGGAGGCTAAGCTGGAGCAACTGGTGGTAGACTCGACCACTCCATTGTATGATGGTTGCAATCCTGAGGTGACCCGCTTGAGTCTCACGCTCCAAGTGCTGAACACGAAGGCTAAAAACAAATGGACCGACACTAGCCTCGATGAGCATCTCAAGTACCTAAAGGATGTTCTACCCGAGGGTAATCTATGTCCTAGTAGTGTTGATGAGGCCAAGAAGATCGTGTGCTCTCTTGATCTGCCACACGTTAGATACCATGCATGCATCAACGATTGCATAATTTATTGGAAGGAGCACGCGGAAAAAACAAGTTGTCCGGTGTGCAATGCTTCTCGATACAAGAAGGCCGGGAAGAAATGTCCCCAGAAAGTGGTATGGTACTTACCGATCACTCCCCGTCTCCAGAGGTATTTTGTAGATCCCAAGGAAGCAAAGCTAATGCACTGGCACGCGGAGAGGAAGAAGCCCGACGATGGAAATGATCCAAAGCTGAGACACGTCAAGGATGGAAGCCAGTGGAAAGCGTTGAACAGCTTTTATGGGTATTTTGAATGTGATGCAAGGAACATCGTGCTCGGCGCGTGTACCGATGGCATGAATCCATTTGGCAACCAGACATGGCCCGTGTTTGTATGGATGTACAACCTCCCCCTGGTTGTGCATGAAATCGAAGTACATTCACATGAGCATGCTTATTCAAGGGCCGAAACAACCAGGAAATAATATTAATTTGTATCTGGGGCTACTTCAAGAGGAGTTAGACACGTTATGGAAAACACCGGCCAAGACATGGGACGCCAGCAAAGGCGAGTATTTCAACATGAGAGCCGCGCTGATCACGACAGTGCACGACTATCTTGGTTACGGATATGTGGCAAGCCAGGTGTACCATGGATATTGCGGATGCACACGGTGCATGGATGATACGACGTCTCAGCAGCTAATGTCAAGGAAAGATGGCGGGTCTGGGAAAATCGTGTACATGGGGCATCGAAGATTGCTCGAACAGGACGACCCGTGGAGAAACCGTGGAGATCTATTCAATGGTCACGCTGAGCATCGAGGACCTCCACGTAAGCGGAGCGGTGCCGAAATCGATGAGCTGTTGAAAAACTGGAAGGAGTGTCCCGCGCCGGGAAAGACGATGAGAAAGGCGCCAGAGCCGCTGCTGAAGGTATGGAAGATGAGGTCTGTGTTCTGGGACTTGGAGTACTGGCACAAACTCGATACACCTCATTGCCTTGATCAAATGCATATCTGTAAGAATGTCCTTAAGAGCTTGCTCGCAACACTGATGAACATGCCGGATAAGACCAAGGATGGCCCGAAGGCAAGAAATGACTTGCAAGATTTGGAAATCAGGGAAGATCTGCACATGCCTCCATGTAAAATGTCAGACGAGACAGAGACGGAGATAGAGGCACGGGAGAAGAAGGGCAAGAAAATAAAGAATGAGGATTATTGCCCCCCTTCTTGCTTCACCTTAAGTGAGGCTGAGATCAGTCAATTCTTTAAGTGCCTTACCGAAGTCAAAGTTAGTTTGGGTTACTGAGGCAAGATAAGTAGATATCTAGACACGGACAAGAAAAGGTTCAGCGGGATGAAGTCGCATGACTGTCATGTGATGATGATGCAGATATTACCTGCTGCCCTTAGAGGGATAATGGACAAGCACGTCCGTGACACGCTTATTGGTCTCTGCAACTTTTTCGACGTCATCTCTCGAAATTATCGCAAAGAAGTATCATGACCGGGGGGTATGCAGGACGGACGCCGAAGTTACTAGAGAGCACAACTCCACTTTCCTGCATTGGTTCAAAGAGCATATTATTGCTAATCCCCCGGAGGAGGGCTCTAAGGACGGATTGCTCATATACGCCTTAGCACATGGCCCCTCGCCCAACCTCATAACCTATCAGGCATATGATATCAATGGATACACGTTCTACACGGAGGCCAAAGATATGGACAGTGATGAATATCAGAACTCAGGGGTGACGATGGAATGCATGACCGGCAGCGACAACGGTGCAACTGAACGATTTTATGGAAGGGTCGAGGAGATCTGGGAGCTTGACTACTCTGGACTGCACAACACGACGATGTTCCGTGTCAGATGGGCTAAGAATGTCGAAAGAGAAAGCCGGATTTTCACTACCATGACTATACCCGACGCCAAGAGAGCTACCGTGAACGCTATCGCAAAAAACGAGCCATGGGTACACGCTAAGCACGTGACACAATGCTTCTTCATAACCGACCCATGCAATCCCAGTCGTGTTGTCATGAGGAAAGGCAAAAGAAACATCATTGGAATGGATGGAGTCTCCAACGAGGAAGACTATGATCAGTATGGCAACCCAATGAGGGAAGATGACGATGATGATGAAGTATACGTCAAAAGAAGAATCAATACTACATTACCAAAGAAAAATCGTACTCCATGGAAAAGGCAAAGTCACAATGAGGGGCTCAATTATTCTTCGACGAACAAGAAGGGAAAGAAGCTGACTCAAAAACGAAAATGTCAGCGCTGAGGAATCAGTCAAATGATGTAATATATATATATATATATATATATATATATATATATATATATATATATATGTTCCTATTTTGTATACACACTTAATTAGCCATTATTATGCATGGGTCCAATGATGTAATATATATATGTTCCTATTTTGTATACACACTTAGCCATTATTATGCAAGGGTCCAATGATGTAATATATATGTTCCTATTATGCTGAGGAAAAGAAAAAAGGGAAACTGGTTATAGCAGCAGCACTTTAGTGAAAAAGAGCTACAGCTAGTCAAGGTAGCAGTAGCGGTTTCTGCAGAAAATCGCTACAGCTAGTCAAGGTAGCAGTAGCGGTTTCTGCAGAAAACCGCTGCAGCTAGTCGAGGTAGTAGTAGCGCGTTTCGTGTAAACGCGCTACTGCTACGTCCAATTAACCCAAAATTCTCCCTCTCCCTACTTCATCCCGCCTCTTTTCCCCCAAATCCCCACTCTCTCTTCCCCGGCCCCGTCGCACCGCCGCGCCCGCCCCCGACCTCGGCGCGCGCGCCCCCGATCCCGCCGCGCCCGACCCCGGCGCGCTCGCCCCCGACCCCGCCGCCCCCGACCCAGGCGCGCTCGCCCCCGGCGCCGGCGCTCGCCCCCGACCCGTCGGCCCTTGCCTCCCTCCTCTGCTTCCTCCCCTCCCAACCTCGGCCGTCGTCGGGCCTGCCTCCTTGCCCTGCACCCTCTGTAACCCCCCCCCCCCTCTCTCTCTGCTAGCTAGGGTTAATTTACTTAGGTTTTAGTTATGTTAATTAGGTTATCTATTTAGTTATGAATTTAGATAGGTTTCAAAATTTGCTGAATTTATATGCAAATTTGAACTGGACATGTGATATGTGGATATGTCATGTTTTGGACATGTCATGTTTTGGTAAATGATCTGAGTTGCCTATGTTACGCCGGAATGTTGATTCATTTCCGTTCCGGCGAATTTCAGGCGCTCGATATGTCCATTTTTTAGCAAAGGTCATGCCGAAATTTCCCGTGAATAAAGGCATGATTTGTGCTACATAGTTGGCATATCGAGTGCTAGCACATGGATTTCTTTTTTATCTCATTTCTCATTTATTCATACTTTTAGAAATAAATGAGGACACTTAATCATAGGAAACATGTCGAACAACGAAGAAACTGGGCCTTCTGACCAAGATGGAGACGAGATGGATTATGAGGGTGAACAAGACTATCTCGACTTTTTGACTGCTAAGCAAGGTTTGCAGGTCCGCCTCGATGATGGTACTGACGCCGACACCGACACCGACGGCACCGGCACTGATGGAGGCGCCGAGACCGGTGGGGAAGGTACCGCCGGGGAAGATACCGGCGCCGATGCCGGTACCGAAAAGAGGCATAAGAAGCAGAGGATACGAAAACCTAACAAACTAGGGATTGCACGACTTGTGATCACAAAGATGACACCTGGCAAGTTTGAGCCGTTAGAGCCAGAAGAACCTCGCAAGTGCTATGGGAACCAAGTAGGATGCATCCTACGGGAATGTGCGAGCATGAATGACGATGACTTAAGGAGTAAAGAACATTTGACGCAGTTGCTCCTAACGAAGTTGCACAAGAGATTCAAGTTCCCTGATCGGGATGATAACATAGAACAATCGTGGGATGATCTGAAGATGAAAAAGATTAACAATCACGCCATGGGCATGTTCAGCAATGATTTGGCCTCCTGGAAATTGAGGGTGAAACGAGCTATTGAGGCTGAGGAACCCCTGTCCAAGATTCTGGAGGAAAATCCGACACTTACGGAAGAGGAGTTCGAAAAGTTCAAGGACACTTGCGCTACCGAGGACGCCAAGGCTAAGGCTGCGAAATTCAAGAGCCTTCAGCAAAGGAACACGGGGAAGCATCGCCTCGGAAGTCGTGGCTACCTCGGTAAAAGGCCCATATGGGATAAGGAGGACGCGGAACATGAAGCCACGGGTCTCCCAGACCCCTTCGCGAAGTTCACCAACCCCTTGGAGCATGACTTCATCAGGGCCCGCTACAAGTGGACAAGGAGAAAAAGGTTTTTTACACGGACAAGATCACGAGGAAATTGATTAGATTACTGGAGAAGCAACACCAGCTTGCAGCCGAAAACCCTACTTCTCCGATGAGGCCCAAGTGGGACACCCCTCTCAACCGGGCCTTGAACGAACTTAAGGGACTCCCTTTGGGCCAGCGGCCGCAATATGGTCGTGTGCACGGCGCTGGAGATGGCGCCACATGGAAGGTGTTTTACAACGAGGGCCCGGAGGCCAAGAAGCAGAAAAAGAAGTTTAGTCAGGCGGACATCGACGCGAAGGTGAAGCTTGCGGTCGAGAAAAAAGCAGCTGAGGACGCGAAAAAAGCAGTCGAGGACAAATATGAGTTGCTACAGCAGGCAGTCAATGCAGATGAAATGATTTTGCTACTAACTTGGTTCCAGTTATCATCAACTGGACGAAGGAAAATCCAGACAAGACGGTATATGATTTCCCGTTGCCCAGTTTCGTCGAGAGCAACTCCATGAACAACAACACCATCGCACCATCACTTGCTCACGCAACTGGGCCTCCTCTCGCAGCCGCTCCCACTCATAGCAGCCCGTCCTCAGTCTCTGGCGCGCTTGGTGGGCCTTCGTCTTTGGTTGAGCTCGATGCCGTCACGGTAATTACATGTCTCACCAACATATATATATATAATATTCCATTTTTGTTGCCTTTCGGATGTTTTACGCCAAAGACATATGTGTTTGCAGGTGAATGAAACCCCGTGCACCATACTCTACTTGATCAAAGGCCAGAAGGTGGAAGTGGGAAAGGGGATGATAATGGACCCCTTGCAACCCACGTTCCACAACCAGCCGATCCCTACTGGGCACTTCAGGGTTAGCTTGTCCAGTGTGAAATCGGGGCACGAGGATTTGCCTCCTCCAGTACAGCATGTGGGAGCGGACGACGAGACCCCGCCGCGGATTGGAAGCTGCAAGGGTTGGGTGCTGCTATGGCCGAAGAATCTTATTCGTCTGGAGCCGGCCGAGAGCACACCAATAACCACACATCAACAAGCATGTGCGGAGACCACCACCCCGCCTACGCAATTACCAGCTCCTGTAGTGCTGGGTGAGAGCGGCGTACGACATGATGAAGGGGGTGCAATAGTGCTGGCTGATGTAATTTGTCCTGTAGAACAGAGAATGGATGATGAGACGGAGGTCGACCCTATGGATTTCCTCAATACAAATGCATATGATTGTGACATAGAATTGATGAGTCAACCATATGAAGAATCGGGCTATCAGCTTGCTAATGAGGATATGGATGATATGCCCGGGCAGGAAGGTCGTAGCAGGGATTGCAAAAAGTCTCTCTTCATGAAATCCTCACAGGACACGCCTGAAGATGCCGCCTCAACACAGGCTCAACTATCCCAGCGCGAGGGTCGTACAGTACTTAGCCTGGGAACACTGGGGCAGGGGTTAAGGAAGGGTCTAGAAGGTGTGCCCAAGAAAAAGGAGAGAAAGAGATCGGGGAAGATAGCTGCCTCCAAACAAGCCAGAGCACATAGCAGCCAAACGATGCATTCTGAAGAGCGTGTACCCGTGAAAGGTGCGGCCATGTTCCATCTCACGGGCGAGCTGATGCTACTGCCGAAACCACTGGAGGCACTATCAGGGGATCTCAGGAGACTGCACGACCATGTGTTGTCGACTGAGAAAAGCCTACTAGCCTCAAAGGATCCAGGATATCCGACATACGCGGCTCGTGTGCCTGAGGGGAAGTGCTACATCGAGACACGGCCCGCGGAGGTGTTCTTCCTGCGGTTTGACCATATCTTTGAGATGTTTCTGACAAGGCAGCTCGATTTTACAATCGTCCGCCTTTTTGCGCTACATATGAGCTCTGTCATGAACAGTGAAGAAGTCTCGCAAATCTGTGTGGCGGATCCGTACTACATGCACGAGTCTTTCTTGAGTCTCGGCGACTTTGAGCGTGAAACTGCTAGGGACTACCTCCAAAACTTCATGGTACAGAATAAGGACCGGGAAATTGTCCTCGTGCCTTATCATCCAAAGTAAGTCAGTTTCAAACAACCCTTTCATACATTTAAATCATTCCTTCTCTCTCTATGGGGAATAATTTGAGGTGTCTTTTCCCCGCAGCAACGGGCGTGCCGTCCTTATCGTTCTTTATCCGCAAGTCTCCCACGCCGTGTATTTTGACCCTTCCAGAGACTACGAGAAAAAAGACTACACCCACATAATGAATATTCTAGATGATGCTCTCCAAGGCTTCAGCTTTAGAGGTGGCCACATGCAGATCAGGAAACAAAGGAACAAGAAGATGGGTTTCGCGCATAAAACTAACTTCTCCTGCATCCAAGTCCCAAAACCAAGCAAGAAGGATGGATTGTACATCCTCCATCTCATGAATCAGTTCAACACGATAACCAAAAGCTTCGCATGAGAAGCAGAAATGATGATCATATCCACAAGTGGCTAGAATCTCAAGGACAAGCGGATTATAAACTTAGAGATGACTTCTTTCGCATCCAAAGCGACATTGCGACGATCATCATGAAAGAAGTCGTCGATGAGAAGGGGATGTTCCACCACGGCCCTATATCGCGAGCTGACGTCCGAACTCGCATAGGCATGCAACGTCTAGACCTCACGCCGTTCAAGAAGCTAGGGTCCATCCTCGATGATATGGAAGGATGGAACTTCTAGTGATTTATGATGCCGATGATGATGATATGTGTCGGTTGAACTTGTATACTATTTGTAGTGATGCAACTTTGTGATGTCCATGATCCCTGCCGAACTTGCGTAACGCTACTTTGTTAGTTTGCGTACGATGACCTGCGTACATCTAGTTAATTAATTTGCATAGTGTATGTTGCATCTAGTTGCTAACCCTTTCTTTTTCGGTGTTCTCTAGTATATTTTGTTGCATATATATGATTGTACATCCTCTTCATGAACATGCATCTCTAACAGGTACCTAGTTTCTTGATGGCGAGATGGAACTGCTATGTCGTGTACAAAGGGAAGGTTCCGGGGGTGTACAACGAGTGGCATGAGTGTCAGGTGCAAGTGAATGGGTTCTCGGACGCTAGCCATAAAGGCTTCAAAAGCAGACAAGAAGGAGAAGCTAGTTACTTGAGGTTCACGCTAGCGCGAGAGAGGACTCGTAACCGCCATCTCATGTATTGCATAGTTCCGCTCTCACTCATAGTGATAGCTCTTCTCGCGTATACCTTTGTTTAGATGGATGACGTTGTAGTTGCAAGTATTTGAGACTTGCATGTATCGCTATTTTCGAGATGATGACAAGATACCACTTTGTGTTGGATGATGATTATGATGAGACTATTTGTATGTATATGCTATGATTACATTTGTGGTCTCGCAGGCATTTGTATGTGTATCATGATGACCTTTGTATGTGCTAAAGATTCTTCTATAAAGCCTGTTCAAATACAAAACAAATATGCCAGAAAAAAAACAAAAAACTACTAAAATTAGCAGTAGCGAGTGCAGAAAAGTTAGCAGCAGCGCGGTTGTAGCAGTAGCGCGCACAGGGGAAGCGCGCTATAGCTATTAGCAGCAGCGAGGTTCCTTTAAGCGCGTTGCTGCAACACTTGTGTAGCAGTAGCGCGGGTGGACCAGCGCTACTACTATACGTTAGCTGTAGCGCCTTATTGGTAGCGCGGGTACCCGTGCTGCTGCTAGCCTTTTCCCTAGTAGTGCTTTGTCTTACGCACAGCCACGGGCGTTTACTCTATGAAGCACAGAGTTGCCTATATGAGAGACGCTGATTTTAAAAGATTATTTCTTTGTATTTAAAACCACAGACATGAAGTCCATAGAGACACGGTTCTTTCTTGATAAAGTCTCTGCAGCCACGGTTATGTGCGTTTGTGACTTTTTGTATTTTAGTGATAAGGGTCGTAGACACGGGCATCAAATCCACAAAGGCATCATGTGGTATCATACAGAGTCATGTTCGCTTGTGTCTATTTTCTGAATGGTTCCGTCAACTCGTTTAGACGGAGAGGCACGGACGAGCAGCCCATGGAGGCATACTTGGGTATTAGGCAGAGTCACGTTCATGCGTTTACTACAGAAACATAACAGAATTCGATTCAGATGTGAACCCTCACTGTTTACTTTGTGAGGCATGTCCTTAAAAGCACGGGCAAGAACTCTCTGCAACCACGGTTCTATACCAAAGAGAAACTGTCAAACGCATGGAAGTCATGCAACGAGGGCCACACTTTTAGTAGTAGAAAAAGCACTTTATCAGCTGACGTTGCTCCTTTGCTACGCGCAGAGTACGGTGGCTGTGGAAGGCACATTATACAAGCAGAGAACGAACATCACGATGCCAGGACAAGGTCAAAAGCATGGTTGTGAGTCTGTAGTGTCACGGCTAAAATCCTCGAGTACGAAGAAAGAGTTAGAGAGAAGTAAAAAAAATTAAATACACTTATAGCCAACCATATAGCCAGTATGAATGACTAGGTGATGACTATGTATGACATGCCAACATCAGATAGCCTAACGAACCGTGTTAAATCTCCAAGGGCGCGACCGCACGAGCGATGCGAGGGGCGTGGTAGGCGCGACCACGATATAGGCTGCTGGCAGCCCTTGGATCTGAGATCAAACTGTTGCATGCTAAGTTGCTGAAAATTTGCAGAATAACCCTCCAGGATAGGATATTCACCCATAGGTCTAGAATCACGCCATGCACCCGTTCGATCTCAGATCCAAGGGCTCTCGGAAGCTCGTATCGTGGGAGAATGGAAAGCCACTACCCTCCGTTCGCACGTTGGCAGTTCGCTCCTACTCATCCCCGCACGTCCTTCAATACTATGGCGGTTCGCTCCTAGTCGTCCCGTCCATTCTCATTACGGCAGTTCCACTAATCCTAACCCTTCTCCCAAATCCATGGTGTCCCAAATCTCCAGGATCGGCGGTGAGTACAAGGTTAGAACCATCACCGGCGATGAGTTCGACGTCATCTACACCCGTTCTTCCGCGACGGTGAAAGGATGCCTTTCTCACTTCAGACGCATGTTCGAAAACTCAGATGATGAGTGGGTCGCTGAGCTAGATGTTGAGTACACCACATTCCTGGGACGAGAGAAGGATCTAAAGGACGAAGAGAGGAAGAAGCCCGCCGTGATCCAGGTTTGCGTGCATGACTTATGCTTGGTCTACCACATATGCCATGCCGATGTTTAATGCCAGGATTTTAAGGACTTCCTCGGGAGCAACCTAGTCAAATTCGTTACTGTAGACTTTGGTAACGACAAAGAAATCCTGGGTCGGATAGGCCTCGTTGTAGGCAACCCCTTCGACCTCCAGAAGAATCGGCTGGTGCCCTCTCGTCAGCCTTCAATGCTGACCCTGGTAGGAGCCATGGTTCATCCTTCATACGGTAAACTGGTGAAACCTCCATACACGTTTCATCGTCATGCATGGAAGCGGAATGTACTAGATATAGACCACATCCAGTACGCTGCAATGGATGGCTACCTTTGCTTCAATATCTACAAGGGTTGGATGAAGAGCAACAGCCAAGTGTGCGGTTCAAGCAAAGAAGTATCGGCCAAGAGGAAGAGGGACAAGGACAAAGTCGAGGACGTGGACGAGGACTCCGAGTAAGGTGGCAGTGTCATTGCTCATGGTGGTTCTAATGCAGTGTCTACTGAAACAGTTGCGAAGTTTAATTTCAGGTGTGCTTAATTTAATTTGAGGGGTGTGTTGTGCTGAGCCCCTAGCAGAACTACGTTATGTTTCTTCTCGTTACTTTAACTCTTCAGTATGTACATACTAGTATTTCTTACATTTCATCTTTTAGTTGGTATAGTACTACCACTCGTTTCTTCACATTATATACGTACAATATATATGGCCAACATCATATAGTCGGCAGTTTAGTTGTCAAAGAATTTCAGAGTGCTTAGTTTTGTCAAAGAATTCCAGGGTGCTTAGTTTTATTTGAGGGGTGGGTTGTGCACTTGTGCTGGACACCATCATTGTGACAAGCCTTTTTAATAGTACTATATGCATAATTTGGAGACGAGGCTCTCTATATGTACCACCTTTTTTTAATTTCAAGTTTTGCTCCATGGCGCAATCCATCGATACTACTACTGCACAAAAGTGGAGTATATACATTTTTTAAAAGGCTAGAGGGCGGGACAGTCTAGCTCGGTCGGTTTCACGAGAGGCGAGGGCCTTTGTGATTTGATGGCTCATTACTGCTGTCAAATCAAATAGTACTGCGCCGCCTGCTGCACGCACGGCGCCTCCATTAAACCCCTCCGTTAAACCCGCATGCAAACTGACAATCCTACAAAAGCACTAACCCGCATCCAAACTCGGTTGTGCGGTAACCAGAAGCACTACGTAACGCCCCGCAAAACAGGTTTGGTTCACCCTTGTGGTGGCTCTCTATGCTTTCAGCTCCTTTCATCTCTCCTGTGTCGCAGCAGAGACGCATGGTTGTATTGTTACACCATCCAACTTCATAAAGAAAGGACTGCGAACATTTACAAATAAACCTATCACCCTTATAATTTTTTACCAGCCGAGTAATAAAAATACCTAAACAAGCCAAATCTGTTATGCTTACATTTCCTTTGTTTCTACAACTGAACCAAATAAACATACAAGCCGTTTTTATAACCACAGTACGAGGACCAGAAACCGAGTTGTATACATGTCATACATACAACACAGCCCGGTTAAACATGCAGCAAGCATCTCCCCACTGAAACATTAAATCTACTTTATGTCTCTTAACCTTGGTGCCACAACATTTTATGGTCCTTCGGCCCGTACAAAACCGCAAAGCCACACATTTTCCTTCATGACTGCACGCAACACAAAAACAGACAACCCTACACATGGTGCAAAGACTACAACGGTTGTATGATAAAGTTTACATAAAACCCAAGCTCAAAAGAACACAACAACAAATAACTACATACACCTGGACAACTAACACAAGGCCTGATTTCAGCATCGACACCTGAACAGAACCGTCAAATCCAGGTATTCAACACTCCTCTGTCTTAAATGCGGACGCGCGTGGCTGCAACTTGATGATAATCTTAGACGTGCATGTTTAGAAGCCCTTCTAGGCCACTCCAGAAGCTTTTGTTGCTTTTCGTAAAATAGTGACGTGAACTCTGTGGGAGGGGAGGTAAACTTAATGGTCATGGTCTCCAGATCCTTTGCACTAAGAATAAAGAACATCGCAAATTCAGCATAACTCGCACAGTGAACATAACCTTCTAGCGTTACTGTCTTCAGACAAACGTCGTGATGTTTGAGAAACTGCCGGTACTTACGACGCCATTTGTTTTTTTCATCATAAGGAAACAACGATCCCTAAAATATAAATGATAGGTTGAAAATACTTAGCGTCTATAAAAAGAGATACAGACCATCAAAAAACCAAATGAAACAATTAGTTCTACCACCTCCGTAACAAGAAGTTAGACATAGACTTGTCTTTATATGGATGTATCCAACAATAAATCATGTGTAGATACGAGTGCATCAATTTCAGTCAAAATTAAGACAAGTATTTTGAAAAGGAACGAATACTACAGTATGCACATTTCTGAAGATCATCACCTCGACAAACAAGTTCTCCAGCTTTGGAAAGCATTGCAGCAAATCAACGACGGTGTCCACCTTATAATCAATGTAGATAAGCAAGGTCTTGACAGATTGACGCATTGTTGTTAGACTGACTGCCTTAACACCCTTGATGAAAACTAACAGAAGATGGATCACAAAACTAACAGAATAAAAGTTGGATGAAATAAAACTTGTTTCCTCACAAACAAAGTGAAGCTGGAAGTACCGTGAAAACTCAATACCTCAAGAAACGTGAGACGACATGGATACGGTTCAAACGCAGAGACACCTATTAACTCCAATTCCTGACTCTGCATTAATAATAGAACATAGACCATCAAATTAATAGAACAAACATCGGAACAAGTGCAGCTCAGTTCCAGTATGAAGGAAAGTCAGTACCTCAACACACGTCGAGGGAGACTCGAACAAGAATTCACCCAACGTCTCCAGTTTAGGTGCAGAGACAACGGTTATCGAGCAGTCGTAAACCAGACAATCAGCAATCAACCGTCGAAGCGAAGGGGCATCCTCAATAATGAGGTCTCCGAATGGACAAGAAATGCCAATGCTTACAAGGTTACATGAGTTTATTGTGACGCGACGACCTCCTCTAATGCAAACAATCAGGAGAGACTCAAGTGCAGGGCAACTAGAGTGGATTATGCTTTGCAGCGACCCGTCTGATATATCAACCTCCACAAGCGAGAGTCTTTTCACCAGTGGTATCTTAAGCGTCCCTACGTAATTGTCTGATATTTGGCAAAGAGCAAAGCCGAGAGTGTGGAGAGAGAGGAAAACCGAAACACGGACTCCGGTGCCGAGGGCGTAGTTGAAGTGCATAGATCCAGTAGAGTTACCTCTTGCGTCAAAACTCTTGGGAAGAGGTAGTAGAACTCAAGAACCTGGATATTGTCCAGCTTCCAGGATCGGAGCTAGGCATCGACGGTGGAGGGTCTGCACTGTAGGTAGCACGCCGGGATAGAGAGGCGGCTAACCGAGCCAACATGGCTGGACAGAATGGATTTCGGAAGACTGACAACAGGATTTCGACAGATTCGCGTTCCGGAATAGCATTTGCGAGCGCGCTCCTTGCTGGAGGCGGACAGCTGAGACATAGTCTCGATATGAACTGTTTCTAGGGCGTTAAAGAGATGTGGGATAGGGATCTGGCGGCAGTCGAGATTCATAGGAGTGATGGGCCACAAAGGACGCCAGCGATGTGCGAGGATCCGAGTACGGATGCCATCCTTGATGGGAAGACGAAAGATGATCTCACCTAGGACGGCGTCGGGGAGATCGCCGATGAGATCCGGACGACATCCCTCTTCTTCCTCCTCGGATCGAGAGGGAGCACGTTCGCCGCTCCCATCCCCTCCGACGACCAGCGCACCCCCAGAAGGCGTCGTTGCCGGTGGCGCCACTCTCGACCTCTTGATGCTACGAGCAGCGCTTTCCATCTCCACCTTCGTTGCTGGGGTGGCGCCGCCCACGACCAGTGCTCACTGAGGTGGATCTGAAGAAATGGATTACAGCCTGTCAATCCACGAGACGCCTTAAATACCCAATACAGGGAACGGGGGGTCAAAATTAATTACTTCTTATATTTTTCTTTCTGTCAGGGAGGCCCGGGTTAAGTACTACTCGTAGCAACTCAATGGTAGGTTACTACTTGAAACATTAAATAGAACCACAACTTTCAAGATACGAGATGCACTGTTGCACACGCAGACCAGGCACGGGGCGTGCCCGTCCATGTATTAATTATTTACGGCACACATTCAATAGAAGAATCTGTTTGACGCCGGAAGCACGGTTCTACAGTCATCTTGCCTCTACGAGCAGCAAAATTTCCCACGGACACGTTCACATTTAAGTCAATAGAAGATTCAAGGCCGTGCCTCTGCTTTGCAAATGATTCTACTGAAACGCTCCTGTCACGGCATGTCACATACCAGACACACGGTACGGCTTGGCATTGTCACGTACCAGAAACACGGTCCTGTCTTTGGCATTGTGACGCACTGTTCTACATGCCACACAGGCATGTACAAGAGTTCGTGTCTACGTTCGTGTCTCTTTGTGTTCCAGATAACTCCATTGACTCTAAAACCAGGAGAGGCATGGTATGGAGGCCCAGAGAGGAATGCTTGCGTTTTACGCGGGATCACAATTATCACAGGCACGGGAATGAAGCGCCTAGAGGCATGGTCTGTGGAATTACATATAGTCACGCTAACCTTAGTCTTACGCACAGCCACGGGCGTTTACTCTGTGAGGCACAGAATGGCCTATACGAGAGACCCTATTTTTAAAAGCGTATTTCCTTGTACATGCATAAGCACGTACATACAACATAGAGGCACGGGCGTTTACTCTGTGTTTTAGTTTCAAGGGTCACAAGCACGGGCATACAGCCCTCAAAGGTCTTCTAATTACATAGAGTCACGCACAGAGGTTTTCTAATTGTATTCACAATGAGTCGGTGGAGAGGCATGGTTTATTCTTACCCGGAGTCACGATTGTGCGATTATTACGGAAACCTAATAGAAACGGACAACTATCCGTGTTACAATTGTTTTCGTTGTAAGATTTTAACTCAAATGCACGAACCGTCAAGTGTGTCAGTGTATCAAGTCAGAGGTCACCTTCGTGTCTCTTTGTGCTCAAATGCATCAATTGATCTATAACCAGGAGTGGCAAGGTAAAGCTGCTCAGGGAGGCATGCTTGTGTTTTACGTGGAGTCACATTCGTGCGTTAATTGCGGAAACCAAACGTGTGTGTTACAATTAAGTCACTAGAAGATTCAAGGCCGTGCCTCTGCTTTGTAGATGATTCTGCTAAAACGCGGACAAAACCAAGTGAATGAAGTGATGGCAGAACCACGGCTTTTCAAGAACGAGACACACAGTCCTGCCTTCGGCATTGTAAAGCACTGTTCTACATGCCACACACAGGCACGGCCATGATTCCACGTGCCTTAGTAGCAACAGCAAACACCGTGAACCTACTGACAGGCACTATATCCATTTGTAAAACAGAAACGCAACCACAACCGTGACCCATTGTGTTTGAAATCTTTGCATCACAGAAGCACCGCGTGAAGGCACATGAGGCACGGTTGGACACGCATCGCAAGCACGGTTATTTGAACTACTTACAGTCATGCATTCATATCAGAAGAACATGCGTTAGAACAGGCGAGGCACAGTTACCACGAAAGCCACAGTTATGCAGCCCCAGAAGCACAACCCAGATTCCGTGCTTAAAAATGTATTCGTTCCATAACGGCGGGCGTGACCATGCAACCGTGAGAGTCACAGTTGAACACTCACCGGTGGCATGGCCGTGGCTGCCTGTGCCCTTAGGTTAATTTTATCTCTCTGTCACGCAGCAGAGAAGCATGCTTGTATGCTTATAACATCCACGTGCAAAAACCGAGGCGGCTGCGGAAAATAACCAGGAAACCTATGCCTCTGATATTTTCGTCCGCCGAGTAAAAAAACATAAAGAAGCAAAAGGCGTTCTTATTTAAATTTGTTTTGTTTCTATAACTGCAGCAAATTAACTTACAACCCGTTCTTATAACCACAGCACAAGAAAATAAACAATCCCAACCAATTTCTTGCTATTGCATCGCTCCACGCGCGGCCTTATTTTTGAATGTTCAACGATCCTGTTGGATGATAATTTTTCATGATTGTACAAGTTTAGAAATTTGTAATCACAATTGCAAGCCTATAAAAAATATCAGTGGTGTTCTTATTTGCCAGGTTAGAAAAGAAGAATCACGAGGATGTACAGGGGCGAGACAAATATATTTTTTTTGGTTGAGATTTTAGACACTGACGACACACGTTCGTGACAGCTTAGAATGTTTATATGACAGCTTCTTTCTTTAAGGAAAAATATTACAAATGGTGCCCATAAGTAAAAGGAATGATAAGAACAAACATGCATGACTTGAGTGATTGGCATGGGCAAGTTATTCAGTGGCACGTACAGGTGCAGGACTTGGTGCACGCATGCATGTGTAGCCTCGACCCGTTGGCCGGACTAATTCAAACTTCTTGAAGCCTATCATTTAGTTGGATAGTATCCATGCAACGCGTGACCCTGCCGTTGGCATTTGACTTGAACACTTGGAGTTTGTTAACTGGATAAGTACGCATGGATGATACTTGGGAGTCCCCACCGGAGATTTAGTGGATATGCCGTTGGCCAGCAACGGCTGAGTCTACTCGAGGATGTATCATCTAGCTTTTATATAAAAGGGTCTAGCGAGTTGCAAGCTGGAGGGGGTTAGTGTTGATGGGCCGCGGCCGAGCGCGATGGCGCAGTTCTCACAACATCCACGCCGGAATCACCAGGATCAAACTCCCTTTCCTCACACAGTCACACCACGTTCACCCTTCACACGTACACGTCCATATCCATATACTCCTCCACATACACGGTTGTTTCAATCTTCATAACATCAAGTCTTGGATCAACGACGTTGCCTGGTGAGTTAATCGCATGAAGGTAACATGTGGTTATTTTCTTTTATTTTTGTTCTCTCTGCTAAAGGTTAGTGACATCTAGTGGCTCTACATGGCGATGTAATCGTTGCCGCCGATGTGTGTTGATCCGATGTAAGAAAGGAGAGTGATGACATCTAGCGGCTCTACATGGCGATCTAATCGTCGCCGTGGATGTGTGTTGATCTGATGTAAAAAAGGGGAGAGATGACATGTATCGGCTCTACATGGCGATCTAATCGTCGCCGTAGATGTGTGTTGATCTGATGTAAAAAAGGAGAGTGATGACATCTAGCGGCTCTACATGGCGATCTAATCATCACCGTAGATGTGTGTTGATCTGATGTAAAAAAGGAGTGATGACATCTAGCGACTTTACGTGTGTTGATCTGATGAGAAAAAGGAGAGTGATGACATCTAGCGGCTCTATATGGCAATCTAGTCGTCACCGCGGATGTGTGTTGATCCTAAGTAAAAAAAGAAAGTGATGACATCTAGCAGCTCTACATGGCGATCTAATCGTCGCCGTGGATGTATGTTGATCCGATACATAAAAAGAAAGATATGGCATTGCGGCTCTACATAGCGATCTAATCGTCGCCGCGGATGTGTGTTTATCCGATATGGAAAAAGTGAGTGATGACATCTCACGCCTCAACATGGCGATCTAATCAAGCCGCAGATGTGTGTTGATCCGATCTGATCTAAATAAAAAGATTTATAACATTTCGTGGCTCTACATAGCGATCTAATCGTCGCCGTTGATGTGTGGTGACTGATGACCCAATATAAAAATAGAAGAAGATTTATGACGTCTCGCGGCTCTACCTGGCGTTCCAACCGTCGTCGCAGATGTGTCAATTACTTGCGGTTGTTGAATCGTGGTGATCTACAAAATTTCACACAATTGTCATTCTCTGAGGGACAGCCACATGCCTACACACAGACACTCAAAGTCTGACGTCGTGATCAGAACATTTAGCACACATGCACGCCAAGTTTGCCAAGTCTTTATAAAGAAGATTCATACGTCATGCCAGGAGTATTTTCATCTTATCTGGTAATAATACCCATATGGCCATCTACACATCTACACAGGAATGAATAAGAGACCGTCATTGACAATCTATACAGCCATGATTCAAATCATACAATAGTTCATCCTTTAGTCTCAGCCAATTTATCCTCTTCCACAACCGATGAGGTGCGAATCCCCATACACCTCCTTACCGATGAGGCAAGATATATTCTGTCCGTGATTGACAAGGCAGACCACTGACTTGAGACTTCATATTTTCCAATTGATGGCTCATGGAGAACTGAAGCTCAATATTCCTCCATTGATGACATTGTCATGACTACATCATTAGCAATGCAGTTTTTGTCTCAAGCATTTATAGAAAGGCTTATTTTGAGTAGAAGATTTGTTGTACCCACCTCACATGTAAACATTTCACATAATGGATTTGGCCTCCGTGCCACCGTGGTTTTTTACCCAATTTGGGTTTTCCACGTTAAAATATGTGTCTCTTGCATGTGCTTCATCGGTTTATTTACACTGATACTCCATGAAGATATAAAGATGACCATTTGTGCAGCTTAATCGGAGGTATTCTGTGCGTATCAATCCACCGATGTAATTAACTAGAATCCTTTCGAGGTTCTAGGAATCAGGAACCCTTTACAACCGTCTCCGTCATATGCATATTCAGGCGCATACAAAAAGTACATGACAAATGGAAATATATAACTTATTGATGATCTATATTTCCATTTCATGTATTTGCAATACTTTAATTTGTATACAGTTGTATACTGGCACGCCCGCACCTAAAATGCCAACACAGATAAATTTTGATATTTTTCTAGCGTAAAATAGATCCATACTTCCTTCCCGACCCTTGTGCAAACCGACCCTTCTGCGTAGCTATTCAACCTATTTACCTGTAAAATTAATATTCATACATAAAAACAAAGTGAAAGATTGCAGTCATCACTGTTTTTTCCTCACGTCCTGTTTAAGCTGCATTATTACCTTTTAATTTTTCTATTCGTACGGTTCTCCGGTACCAAAAAGTCTCCACTCAGACCTTTCCTTTCTGGAAATGAACTGCGTAGATTCCGTGCCTTGTCCCGGACTTCCCTGCACGCATTCTGTGTGCCTGGCTTGTGTCATGTTTGATTCTAGCGTAGATGCAAGACTTTGGTCAATGCTCCCTGCTGTCAGTGGGGTCGTTGGAATTGCTGGCGTCTGACGTCTTCCTCCTGGGCTTGGAGTGCATTGTCCTGAGCCGTTTGATGTCCTCGATGGTGTTGTCGGTGTTGTCGGCCATTTCATTGACCTTGCCCTCTTCTCCAGCTGTGATTTCCTCTTTTCCTCTTCAATCCTCATCCTCTCTTGCACTTCTGGGTTATCCGGGCAGTTTGTTTTCATGTGACCCTTTTCTCGACAACGGCCGCACTTGGTTGCGGCTTTGTAGCCTTTTCCTTTCTTCTCAGAACCAGCTTTGATTCGATCTCCTTTTTCGTACCCTTTGAGCCACTCATGGGAGGGTTCTTGAGAGTTTCGACAAGAATGCATGTGTCTGGTTCCTCGGCAAGTGCTGCCATGACCTTTATTTTCATGTCTACCGTACACTCATGCAGCACAAGGTATGCCTTCTCTTTTCTGCATGCATTTGAACAGATATCCGACAACTCAGCGTAAGCGAGGCCGAATCTCATAGTTTCATCGTCTTGTATGCTCATGCTATCACCTTGACTTGTAGACAGAACTTTCAGACTCTCTGATAGATTCCTGGTCCATCTGGGGATGACAAAGGATTTTGGAAGTTGATCAATCATGCCTGTTTGGTCCATCACCTTAAGCACATGGCAGCACTGAATGCCATCCCTACTCATTTTCTTGCAGCTGCAACTGTATATTTCTTTTTGCTCATCCACGTCTACCCTGAACTCAGACCTATCAAATTCCTCGCCGGGATAAGGTCTCCACACTTTATCTCCAGCATCAATAATCCTGTTTTAAAAATACTGCCTCCCCTTTGCCAGATCAGAGCACTTGAAGTAAGTCCGGTTCCGTAGCTCCAGCTGGAATTTCCTGAAAATTTCATTCGTGTATACTTGACTTGCTTGTCTTTCAATCGGAAAACCCATCTCTAGTGATGGCACCTTCTCTTCTGTTCGGTATCTTTTCATGTCAAGCGTGGCGAGGCAATTTTGATGAATCATGTGATACGCTTCAACAAACCTTTTTATAGTGTCCGAGTGGTCGACGTAATTCTTCCACATAGAATTCGTGCTCTCACTGTGAGTGGTTGTTGACGAGAAAGGATAGAAACAGTCCTTGAAGTAGGCCGGCACCCAAAAAGTTCGGAGTTCCCATAGCGTGTTCAGATGTTTGTTGCCTTCCGCCTTGTGCAGAGAAATTGCTGCTTTCCAGGCACGCTCAAACTCATCTTGATCAAGTGAGTTTTTGACGATTCGAAATATATCATCAGACATCCCTGGGTGTTGCGCAAACACTATTGCGTTATTTTCCTTCAGGTTCTTCCTAATATGCCACCAGCAGAACCTGTGCCTCGTCCTCGGAAGAGCTTCCTTTATTGCAATCTTCATCGCCTGGTCCTGGTCTGTTATTATGTATTTCGGCTCTTTACCTCCCATTGCCTCGACAAACGTGCTTAGGAGCCACTTGAACGACCCTATTTTCTCATCCTTCAAAAGGCCTACCCCAAATAGGACGGTCGACCCGTGGTTGTCGACACCTATAATTGGTGCAAATGGCAAGCTATATATATTCGTAGAGAATGTGGTGTCAAAAGACACGAAATCTCCATATAGATCATAATTCATCTTACACAGGGATTCTGTCCAGAACAGGCTGCGCACTACATTGTTCTCTGTCTCTTCCACATGGTGGAATCCCGGCCTCCGCCTCTGCATATCAGCAAACAGTTTCATGGTGTCTGCGATATCAGTGCCGCGCTCTCCAGCCCTCTCTCGGCATGCAATGTTGCTTATGTCAATCGTGTCAAACATAATTTCTCGCCTCGATTTCCCCATGGCAGCAAAAATCTGCATAACCTTCCTTGGTTCTAACCTCGCCTTCTGCAGCACTTGTATAAAGAATTTCTCCTGAGGTGTCATCTTCTTATAGCATCTCATGAATTTCAGCATCCAATTAGATGGGTGAAGCTCGTGGTTGTGCTCTAGACGCACGTTCTTCAGATACCATTTCCTCCTATCTGTATCCCTCTTGGCTGTTATTTGGACTGGGCAGCTTTCCGGATCAAGCAGTTGCTCCTTCTCTCCTTAACATGTCTCTCAGTTGTTTTATTCTGCCCTTCCTTGGTGCACTGAAAAACCTGCTTGTCAAGCTGCTGATCATATGTCGATCTTCTACTCGTTGATCATTTGGCAGTAAAGCCAACCTTTCTAGCATATCTGCAGAAAAAGAAAAAGCACTCATCCAATGATCTGAATACCATACCACCTTTTGGTTCGACCGCTTCGGTGACCTCCTGAATCGTTGGGTATATGAAATCTTTAAACATGTCATCCATTTCTTTCTCTACAATGGTCGGCGGCGCCATGATGATTCTGTCCACCGTGTCTTCGTTCGTCTGATCGCATTCACTTCTGACGACATCAGTCTCATCACCAGCGACAGGTCCACTTACAGCGGAGCTGCTGCTGCTTTGTTGTTTGTCACACGCAGCAGAATCGTTTCTGCATGCCACAGCCAAATCCATAAATGAGTCTGCCTCTCCAATGTTGGATTGTGCAATGCTGCTCCCTATTTCTCCGGCACTCGAGCAACCAAGGGACTGTGCTGCTTCTACCATGCAATCCGTGCTGGCACTGTACGCTATTTGCTGCTGTGAACGTTGCATTTCCTTCGAAATGGATGGAGAACCATGGCATTTCTTTCCCTCGTTTGTTATCCCCTCCGCCAAATCCTGAACACATGGCAAGAAACATAATTAGATATCCAGAGCAGCATATGCACTTTTTTAATTTCTAAACAAAAGATTTATACGACTCATCAGGGCTCATCTGGTATACCAAAACCAGACCCGTGCCTCTTCACCGAGTATAAGAAATACACCAGAGGCACTGTTCACATCACGAATGCAACCATGCTAGACACACATCTGCACAAAGAGGCACATATGTGCTTCTGTTTACACCATACAACCGGAGACGCACAACAACATCCTATATAAAAGAACAACTGCACATACATCCGTACAAGACGGACAGCCGTCCTCCTGTTCTCCACTTTACCATGTTCTCCCATAAAATTGTTTGTGTGTTGAATTGAAAAAGCATAGTTCTGACGTCACCTTTGTTTTCCCATGCCTCTCTTGTCCAGCAAATCTTGGCGACAACCTCCGTGCATTGGTGATTTCGCTGACGATTTTGAATGCCATTGGAGATCCTTTGGAAGGACCCCTCATGTTGAACGCCACAGGTGATCCTTTCAAAGGACCTTGCCTTATGTTTTTATCAATTCGTGGACTACCGCGATACTTGCTTCCTTTCTCGTACACCTGCGTGTGGAAGATACTGCAATTTAAATATACCAGATGAAAACAAAGAAAAAATTGCTCACAAAAAAATACATTTGCTTTAAATGTTGTTGCACGTTCGTATATGTTGTCACCTGTATTGCTTTCTGATTCTACTGTATGGTAGAGCTTATTGCTCCTATGTTTGATTTTTTCGTTAGGCTCTTCTTGCTTGTGCAAACCGTACCGAATCCTTGAACACCAATGCTTTTGTTGCCAATGATCCTTCTGCTTGCATCAAAGGAAATTCTGTTACCCTGCACCTCTTCATTATGACCGCCTACAAACGCTGGGCCGTCACAACTCCCGCTCTGCGCCTTTGTGGGCATCTGTGCCTTCAAACCAAAAAATAATTAGACGCACGTGCGACCAAAACTTCCACATACGTTAAAACCAGCGTTTGAAATTTTCGTCGTTACCTGGACAATCTGCTTAGAGGAGTCTCTGTTGCTTAGAATGCTCCTCTTGGCAGGTGTCTGCTGCACACCATGCTCCTGGTTGGGGCATTTGCCAAGAACTAGTATCTCACTCTTGGCTCCAATTATTCCAGCCCGCATGGCATGTGCGTGTTTGACAGCATCTACATCCTTGATCTTCTTCTCGTTTTGTAGTAAAAAAAATTCTTCCACCTCTCGATACTCAACTGCAAAGTAGATGCACATGATAAACAGATATTACAGCATTCATCCAGGATATATAAATCATTTTTGTTGTTGTTAATAATCTACTATTTGGTGTTCTCAGTGGTGACACCTTGACAGCAAACTTCCCAGGAATAAAAGACCAAACACTAATGTTCAACTGCCTTACTATTACCTGCCTCCCATAATTCTTGCCGATGTCGTTCAAAGACCGACCGTCCCTGTTGTCCTGACCAGACGACGCACTCCTGAACATCTGCCCTGAAAATGAGACGTAAAAAATATAAAGGTTATAAACCTGCAGTATCAGTGTTGAAACTTTTCGAAGTCGTTATCAACAGAGATATATTTTTAGTCCTATGTAATTAACAAATATAAATATATACATATATTAATTTTTTATTAAACTACAACCTCAACCAAAGTGAGATCCTCTCATGCTAATTTGCTTGTGCAACACTTAACACAAAGATAACCATGAAACCTAACAAAAGTAACAACCTCGTATTACATGGACGAGAAGATACAAAACAAAAAACAAATTGAAATCAAAGCTACAGTGTAAAACTAAACAGTCTTATACTATGAATCCCGACCACAACAAATTCATTAATGAATTGAATCTCGTGTATCAGGAATTGCCACGCAAAAGGTGCATTGATAATTTTTTTTACTAACCTTTGATTGCTGAATCTTATGCGCTGACTGTTTGGAAGTCACACCTTTCTAAATGGTGAGGGGTCTGCTTCCCTGCAGTTTGTCAGCGATCCCCTTCAATGATTTTGAATCTCGGAGAGAGAGAAAAGAGAAAGAGAGAGGGAGAGAGAGAGAGAGAAAGAAAGAGGGAGGCTACTTCATTTTTTTGCGTGCAGGAGAAGAATAACCTGATAGGTGGGGTGAGTTTTGCGACGCATGAAAGATGGGCCTGTTTTTTGGGCGTGAGGAGATGTGGTAGGTCGACTTCACTTGACCGTCCACGACACTGACAACTGGGCTCTCAGTTACTAATTCCTCTAAGTATCTCACTAACTTGTGGGGTCGGCCTTATATGAGTCCTATGAGGAGTACCTCCATCTGAGGTGTGAAAATGTGGTAGGTGGACTTCAAGCTCATACTGACATGTGGGCTCTCAAATAGTTCCTCCAAGTATTTGACTAACTTGTGGGGTCGTCCGCAGATGAGTTCCAGATCTCTCTCCATCTAGCATCGGTGGCGACAGGCGAGCTCTCCAAAGGAAAGCCAATCCTGATCCCTCCGCAGAGTTCGCTCGTCAATCCATTGCATTCTCGCCATGATTATGCCACCGATTCAATGTTTGAACAAAAAAAAGTACCGGTGCTAGCAATTCCGCGGGCTGCGTACACACCGCATGTGCGCAACACAGCAGGTGCGGCGCGATTTGAATATTGGTTCCGCATCCAATTATCTTCAGCTGGTCCATGCTCAAACTATTGCGCCGACTTAACAGCAGAGGGGTTACAGATTTAAAAATTGGACTCAGCTAACCTCACTTTAACCATGCAAACTGCATGCTTGCGCTGTGGTTTTGCTAACTTGAGTTATATCTCCAGCCATGCAAAACTTAAGCACTCGTCTTAGCTAACCAACTAGAGACAGGTCAAATAATTTGTATAGATCCGCAATCTATAGCAGAGATCCAAAGGATTTACGTCCGTTTTTGCAAAGCAGTTACTAACTCAGAGTTAGAACCCGTCTTAGCTAACCAGCCTGTTGATGATAGTCTCACATGGACTGCTAACAAATGTCTTACATAGCTGACCTGGTAACGATGACGTCTCATGACCTCTTATGTAGAGTTCGATGAGATGGATTCCACCCCACAGCCATCGGAGACTCAGTCTCAGTCTGTCGATGGCACGGAGATTGTCACCCAAGATTTCATGGTTCATGACCAACTAGAGACAGAGAGACTAAGGATCGAGTTCAAACATGCAGCGCACAAAAAGCTTGTTGAAGAGTACAGGACAAAGAAGCAGCTTGCTGCCTCGAAGTAGGTGTTTTTTATCATGCATCTCGCGTGTGTCGTTGAAATTTCTTTGGAAATCAATGCCTCTCATTCTAGCTGCATTTTTAATCACGGCTTAAATATTTATCTCTGTTTTGCCGACTCAGCATTTATATGTAAGCTTCTGCCAGAAAAAGCATGTGGTTCAACAATAAATTTGCTAAAGGTCATTTCTTATCTATGTCCGCAGAGCTGCTACAATGGGTGAATACGAAGAAGAGTTCAGCAAAAAACTTAGCTTCCAGAAATTCATTTCTGTCTGTGAAAAGCTAACAAAACCACAAAAACAGCTAGTCAGAGATATTGGTTTTGGGTACCTACTAGATCTATGCTGTCGCGAGCTTCCAAGGTGTTTCGTTCGCTGGCTTGTCCGCTATTTTGATTGTCCTTCCAGGTGTTTCATACTGCCTAGTGGATACATATTCCTTATCAACTCGTACACCGTGCACCGGATCTTAGGAATTCCACTGGGCGGGCACATTATCCCTAGAAAATGCTCAGAAGCTTTCAGATGTCAGGTTAAGTCTGAAACTCGGTGTGCTGGGCATGCTCCAAACATCAGAGAGTTAACTGATCTCATAACCCCAGAGCTGACAGGAGAAGTGTATCAATGGGTTTTCGTGATGTTTACAAAAGCGGTATTTCTATGCCCAACGACATATGACTGCGTTAGCCCCGACTATTTAGCCGCTCTAGAAGGACCAGCAAGTAACATATCATCATATGATTGGTCCAATGCTGTCACAGATAAACTGGTGACATCACTCCAGACCTTCAAGGACAAAGGATTCACAGGCGCCCTGTGTGGCTGCCTCCTGATACCAGTGGTTCGGTCACTAACTTGTACACTTCTTTATACCCACAAGCAGATACAGAACATGATTAAATTGTACCACTACCTCACTTGAAGATAACATATTTTGAGTACCTGGATACGAAGATTATGGACCTGGAACCTGGCACTCCTGCAAGACTTGTCATATGGGACACAGAGGCCGTTAAGAATTATGCTAACATAGACAGCCTGTCAACGGAGGACGGAATTTTTGGGAAACACACGGTAAGTCAACTTTTCATCACTTTCCTTTGGCGAACTTTTCGACTCAACATAATGACTTAGCTGCCATATATTAACTTGACTTGACTGTAATTTTTTCCTTCCACATGACAGCTGAAAGACATTAGGCGCACACCTTTCCAGCCACCGCCTGGCTTTCAGGCGCCATTTTTTCAAATGAGTCCCAAACTAGAAGCCTACATAGAAGAATTTGTGCCTCAAGAAAAACTTTGTTCCGTAAGTGATTTCCAGCTTATGCACATGATTTTATGTTTGAAATGATGTTCCCTAAGTTTTTACGAAACAAATACATATCCTATTATGTTCATCCAGACAGTTTCCTATACTACGTTAGCTGTGCTTTTGTGTTAAAAGCAGAAGTGCTTCCTATAGGACGTTAGTTGTGCTTTTGTATTAAAAACAAAAGTGCTTCCTATACTACGTTAGCTGTGCTTTTCTGTTAAAACCAAAAGTGCTTCCTATAGGAGGTTAGCTGTGCTTTTGTGTTAAAAACAGAAGTGCTTCCTATAGTATGTTAGTTGTGCTTTTGTGTTAAATGTAAAAGTGCTTCCTATAGTACCTTAGCTGTGCCTTTATGTTAAAACCAGAAGTGCTTACCATAGGACGTTATCTGTGCTTTTGTGTTAAAACCAGAACTGCTTCCTATAATACGTTAGCCGTGCTTTTGTGTTAAATATAAAAGTGCTTCCTATACAACGTTAACTGCGCATTTGTGTTAGATATACAAGTGTCTCCTATAGTACGTTAGCTGTGTTTTGGAGTTAAAACTAGAAGTGCTTCCTATAATACGTTAGCCGTGCCTTTGCATTAGAACTAACAGTGCTTCATATAGTACGTTAGTTGTGCTTTTGTGTTAAAACAAGAAGTGCTTTCATATAATATGTTACCCGGGCTTTTGCGTTAAAACTAACAGTGCTTCCTATAATACGTTAGTTGTGCCTTTGCGTTAAATATAGAAGTGATCCCTGTAGTACGTTACCTGTGCTTTTCTGTTAAAAATACAGGTACTTCCTATAGAACGTTAATTGTGCCTTTGTATTAAATATAGAAGTGCTCCCTATAGTACGTCATCCGTGCTTTTTGTGTTAAAACTACAAGTGCTTCCTATAGTACGTTAACTGTGCCTTTGTGTTAAACAAAGAAGTGCTTCCTATAGTACATCAGTTGTGCCTTTGTGTTAATTCTAACACTGCTTCCCTACGACAGGAGATCAACCATGCTTAGTAAGGTAGGTCGACTGTGCTCTTTCAAGGAATGTGTTCACCATGATTCATGGACTTTGTTAGCCGCGCTTCCCGCAGCACACCATGTGTCCTTCTGCGCACATTATTCCATGCCCTTTCTGTAATTATTGACACAACGTACAGTAGTTCACAAGATATTTTTAATTTTCGGTATTAATAACTTCTTTTCATTCTCGGTGTTAATAATATCTGATGGTTTTTCTTTCAATTCCAGGCCAAGATGAAAATTGACAAAGTTATCAATGAAATGTACACAGAACTTTTCTCGCGGTTTCAACCAGTTCTCGAGCAAAAATTGGAGAAGCTCCTTTCACTTGGTAGGGATCTTAGTGCTAAAGAAACCAAGACCAGAGACCGGGGCGTTTATTGTAACTTGCAACAGGACAACTCAAATGAAAAAGAAACTTTTTCATCACTCCCTTCAACATATTCTACGCTTCCAAGTTCTAGCACGACAAGAAGTCAAAGTTCTTCCAGCAGTGGCTCAACCAGTGTCCTTCACGCCACATCATACTCCCTGGAAAATTTAAAGGGTTGCTGCGATACCCCTGACCCAAAATCCCAGAATCCGTACGACAAAGAGCAGTCCCAAATTCGTCTATCTTCACACCTAAAATCATCAACCCAGATTAAGTTGCTACTGGAAGTGAACAGGATCGACCACAACAAAGTGGACATTGATGAACAAGCCAAGATTTATCTGGACAAAGTACATAACCATCTGCACAATTGCCTTGATGGCTTGCCAGTCCATGAGCCCTTTGTGCCAACAACCGAGATGCTGGAGAGCGGGGCAATTATAATGACAGGTGAAAATTCATCTGAGTGTTCTGTACTGATTGAAACCCAAAATTCTGCCGGAGGATCCGCAGACCACAACTCTCTGACAAGCCCACTAGAAAAACTCTTAGAGGAAACAGCAAAACCTACTACAATAGAAACACCATCCTCGCACTCGGCGATTGACAAACAATTACTGACTGATCCAATCTCAGCAGATACACTCGGAGCACCTATTTATCACGTCGGGAAAACGTCACCAGCTACTGCACGGTCCAGCGGATCTGACAGCGCTCACAACTCTTCAACTAACACAAAAAGCCTCACTGTATCCTAGCCTGCACAAAAATCAAACAATGTCACTGGACAACATTCTTCTTCGCTACAGGAGGATAAGGTCCATCTTGTTTCAACTTTGAGTGACGAGAAGAACATTGCTGAAACAGAACGCACAAGATCTACTTCCTCTCTTCCTCCTACAGTAGAAGTCCCCAGTGATTCTGCCAGCGGTTCTGGCTCAGTACTAGAAATAGGAAAAACAATTCCATCACTAGTGATGCTCCACTGGTTGCTGCACCATCTGTCAATGCAGAAGACAATAACATTGCAGAAGAACATGAACAGTGTATGAAGCAACCACCTATTGATCCCACAGACAACGTCCCTATTACCACAAGCACACATCCGCCAGAACCGGAAAAACAAATGGCACCTCACAAGAGGTCCTTAAAGCAGTCAGAAGATCTAGGTAACAAGAGTACAGCACCTCCTATGAAAAGAGTTAGGATACTGGAGCCTCCACATAATTCAACAGAAACTGCAAACAACCAATCTCTACAAGCTGACAACCACAGAAGCCTCATTAGTTGTGGATTCGTTGATGATGATCAAATATGGTCTGACCCATCTATCTATGAACAACTTGGCAGAGTCATTGAACAAAAAAAGAAACAACCCTTTCTTAACCAAGTAGCATCAGAAGAATGCCAACCTATTACTGTCTCACACTTGGCCAATAATTCAAGCTCCTCAGCTAGATCTTCCCTTTCTAACTATCCGGAGCCACTTATACCCAGCAGATCAGGATCAATGTCAGGTGGTAGCCACCCCACACAGGCCTTTGATACGTCATACTCTACAGGTTTAACTCAATCTGTCTGGTCCCAAAGTTTACCAACAACTCCCTTGTCCCAGCACTACAACCAACCAGCTCCTAGTATCAAAAACCACTTTCTACCAACATCCTGGTGCTCAGAATAACGATGGTTCAAACAACGCTCATCATATGCGATGAACAACCAAAGTCACAAGCAGTACCAGCAACAAACCAATGTCCGTGATCCCCACTACCCCCAACATAATGATGCTCAGAATAACAGCACTACACGGTGCCAACAACGCCAACCTCAAGAGCAGAACAATCAGCAACCACACAGAGGCAGGTCTAATGGGCAAAGTTACAATGCCTTGCAACAACAGTTCAACAGCATGCAGTATTCCTGCCATCCTCTCCAGCATTTTCCAACAGATATTCCTTCAAGCTCAACCGGTAATCCATCTATCAGAACATTAGAACTGCACATGCAGCACCAACCACAACGCCTAATGTTCCAAAGAAACAACAATTATAATGAGGGTCATTTGCAAATTAGTAATGGTCAATTGAACTCCAGTGGTCATGTCTTCCAGCCTCAGTAACATCATTCTGAGCTAGAACAGACTCGATTCACTGACCAAGGAAATGACCATCAAGATCACTACCAACTTTTGGAAATAAGAGATTCCACAAACAAGGAGAAAGAAGTGTATGAAACAATCGTCGACAATACACCAGGTATCAAGCAAAATGATAGGTAATGAATTCGTTGTTCCTGTTACAATAAAGTTTTGGTCCCTTCGTTTAATAATGCAAATCGTTTCATCTTATCTTTAAAAAGAAAATCTTATGATTTAAAATTCATTTGTTTTTTATTACAGCAAGAGGATATTCTCCGTCGATCGACGTTGGGCCGATCATCGAACTTTAGGTTTGTCAATGATGGTATACAGATATATCTACTCATTCGTGGTCGATGCTTACTCAGCGTTGCTGATGGAAGAACAATTCTACGCAACGCCAGCATTTGTGCACAAGCATATAATGTACATGGACGCTTCTATAAGTTCTTGCTTCTCATAAATAATAATTACAAACAACAGTTACTACTACTACCACACCGAGTGACACAGCTACAATTTTATGCAGGACAAATTTCAAGTTCTAGGAGCAAGCACAGAACTACTCAAGGAACAGATTGTGGAAAAACTATTGGGTACAGACTGCCCAACAAATGTAACATCGTGAGTTCACCCTACTCACTCTATCTGGCCAGTGTTCGTCTTTTATTCTACAAGTTTTTCTTGTTACAATGATATTATTCCCTGTCAATTGTTTTAGGTCTTAATACATGTGCGAAAGGATCCACATTTTATCTACCTCATCATCGTGAATCTTGCAATGCGTCGCTTCGAAATTCTGTGTCCTTATATCAATTGCGATGGTATAAAGGAACACTCGGACATTGTCATCAAAAACTTCAAGAGAGCTTACCATTCTGCTTACAACAACTATCCTCACGCCATGGCCTCCTTTCATGTCAAACGTGTGCAGAGTGTATGTAACTCAGACAGAGAGTAAGTTTATTTTAACTGTAGCTCTACCTCATTTAAACCATGCATCTTTTTGTTCCACTACACATCCCATAACTACTGTTCACCTTCTAATCACAGACATTAATGCTCTCAATTTTCAGGGATGACAAGGCTATTTACACCATGCATTTGATGCCACTCATTAATATGAATAACAATTCATTTTTTATCAATAATGTAAGTTCACTCTCATTGACAACACATCAACATACGTTCATCCAAGCCAGCTGAACATTAAGTTTTGCAATAAATTTTATTAATTTGCACGGTTATGTGTTTGCAGATCCATGTGAAACTGATGAGAGAACAACTAACTTACAAAATGATAGCATCCAACCACAACACAAGCCATGTATTTGAGGCACTGAGCATCATCCTCGACAAGTACAATATCCGGCGCGAAAGAAGAAGAGTTGGAAGAAGATGACTACTGCTTAAATTTGCCTAAATTTAGCTGGAGCCATCCGAACATTGTTTCAGCCAGCCATATCGACTCATATGTAATCACAACAATGTTTCACCTATTTTTGTGTCCGTCCAAGATATCTGCTATGGATCCCGTTAAACACAGCTGTGCGTTCAAATGATCAACTCTTAAATTCCTGAACAGCAAACATTTACAAATAAGAATCATATTTTTTTTTCCAAAAGTTCTAAACATGATATTCAACACATCACTTCCTTTGCACTAGAACACCACTCACTTCAATAAGACATAATAAAAGAAACAATTGAAACACAGAAGAAAAACACTATCAATTCGTAAGCATCTGACAAAGGAGCTAAATGACTCACCTCCAGTAATCCGGATCACAAAGGCACTGTTGTGCCTCTTATCCACGTAGAACGTGCCTCTCTAACCACATAGAACTAAGCTGACACACACAAGTGCGCCACCAGTTAACACAGGACCGTCCCCTCTCTACAGCTTAGCACCGGTCCCTCCCCAAGCCAAATGAGTCATGGAAGCACGACCGTAACTCAAGTTAACGAAAGAAGAACCATCCTCTGTGATAGACAACTAAACTGAAAAAATACCAAAACAGAAGAACGAACGTGCCTTCAACTGTAAAATGTCCGTGACCTCACAAGTTTCAACGACGAGTCTCTCTCAGCAAATAAGTGAAAGCAGATGTTTCGAAGGAAAGGCACGATCATGACTTTGAGTAACATCGTAGACGTGCCTTTCCGAGCGAACGTGTAAGATAAAGCATTTGTGAACAAATATTACAGAACATACAACCATGACAATGACTCATACTAACATAACGCAGTGCCTCTCCGAATTTAATACCAAAAGGAAAGATAACGCCTCTAGAACTTGAGCTGACGTAGTCATCAGAATTGTGTGCGTAACTATAAGCGCCGCGGAGATGAGGATGACGCGATCCAACAAGAAAAAGAGGGAAAAAGAGACGAGAACGTGTGAGGAGCGGTGATGCAAGTGGCATCGGGTGCACTTACCGTGCATGTGGTGTGGTCTGCGTCGTTAAATGGGTTGAAGGAAGCTGGAGCTTACCTCCCGCCACTTCCCCTCTCGAATTTTGTTTAGAAATCGTAGTTATCCTACATTCATTCAGAGGAAGAAAATTGCTCGGTTAATTAAAGAAAAACCATGGTCGCCTTCACAGACATGTCTTTCAAAAACAAAGTACCACCACAGTAATAGAAAGACAGAAACGCAACCATCGATAACACAATACTCCCACAACAAGTATCACATTGGATTACCGTGCCTAAAATAGAAAACATATACTGAAACAGACAACATATATTGAAACAGACAGCAAAGTGAGAAAATCTGAAGAATCTTAAACACACTCAAGCTCTGCATAAAACCATTTCAAACACACAACCACAACCATATATTCAATATAAAAACAACCGTGCCAAACACAGTACAAACACAAAGGAAAAGTAAAGCCCCTACCTATCAGTGAAGAAGCTAGCAAACTAATAAGACCAGAGCGTGCCTTGCCTACTACAAAAACAATGCCTCCCTGAACAAACGACTATGCGCTGCCTAGAATCACGAGAGTGCACATCTGAGTGCTCCTCTTAATACATCTCATCTTATACCAACTCATACCAACAAATCATAGATAAAAAATATTCTTGAAGGCACCCAATCAAGGAAAACAAAATGGAACAAAAATAAACTTAAATTTCCAAACTGGTCAAATCCATTTGGTTCAAAATAAAACAACCACAATTACAAATTCATCAATCTATGTAATACTACCCCATAAAATAACTACCAAATAACCAATTAATCACACAATCCATCAAGCCAGCACTTCCAACTGGACTACTCCTTAGAAACGTCCTCGCCATCTGAGATCAGGAAGACAGTGATGATGCAGGATGTCTGTCGGTGTCAAAACCGGCGGATCTTGGGTAGGGGGTCCCGAACTGTGCGTCTAGGCCGGATGGTAATAGGAGGCAAGGGACACGAAGTTTTACCCAGGTTCAGGCCCTCTCGATGGAGGTAAAACCCTACGTCCTACTTGATTAATATTGATGATATGGGTAGTACAAGAGTAGATCTACCACGAGATCGGAGAGGCTAAACCCTAGAAGATAGCCTATGGTATGTTTTTGTTGTGTATGTTGTCCTACGGACTAAAACCCTCCGGTTTATATAGACATCGGAGAGGGTTAGGGTTACACAAAGTCGGTTACAATGGTAGGAGATCTACATATCCGTATCGCCAAGCTTGCCTTCCACACCAAGGAAAGTCCCTTCCGGACACGGGACGGAGTCTTCAATCTTGTATCTTCATAGTCCAGGAGTCCGGCTGAAGGTATAGTCCGGCTATCCGGACACCCCCTAATCCAGGACTCCCTCAATAGCCCCCGAACCAGGCTTCAATGACGATGAGTCCGGCACGCAGATTGTCTTCGGCATTGCAAGGCGGTTTCTCCTCCAAATTCCGTGTACCTGTTGAATAAAGTCCGGTTTCTTGTAGATGTTGCGCTCCTTGGCTTCTACACCCAATAATGGCCGCTTCCCACGTGTCAAACGAATACGAAAAGTCTGAGTGTTTTTACATTCACACCCCTAGCCGCGTAAATGAGCTGACCTATTTAAGGGGACGAGGATTTAGATCCAAACCACATCTTCCCCCCTTCGCGAGTGTTCATCAGAGCGCATCCGACAAAGGTCCATTCCATCATGGCCAGCCGTCGCGACTCCTCCTCTCGCCCTTCCAGCCCTCAGCCTGGATATTGGGAGAGATGCTCCATACCGCATAGCGAGCTAGTGACGCTCCAGACCAAGGGATTTCTCCCCCCCCCCGGCCTATATGCTCCCGGTTCGAGCCGGCCTTGCCATCTATAATGGCGGAGAGCAAGCGGAGAGTGCCCCTAATCCCTCCAAAGGAGATTGGGTGTGCCTCGTCCCTTATTTAATAAGGGGGCTCGGATTTCCAATCCATCCATTTCTCCGGGGGCTCCTGGAGTTCTATGGCCTCCAGCTACACAATCTCACGCCTGCCTCCGTATTGCATATCGCGGGCTTCGCAGCCCTCTGCGAGCTGTTTTTGGATATCGAGGCTCATTTCGGGCTATGGAATAGGTTATTCTGTCTTGTCCCCCGCTCTAAGGAGGGGTCAATGTATCAAGTGGGCGGAGCCGAAGTGTGGCGCATCGCCGGGACCGGATATCTGTTCGGAACCCCAAAGAAGGCGTCCGAAGACTGGCCCTCAGAATGGTTTTATATAGAAGACGTCCCGCTACTGGATCCTGTCCGGATCGGCCTCCCTGAATTCGACAGTGCTCCCTTAAAGAAGCGCCTAAGCTGGCATCCACGGAGCCCTCAGAGGGAAAGTGACAGGGACATCATTTACCTGCACTAGTAGAAAAAGGGCCAAACGTGAAGCACATTAGTGCCGGTTTGATTTTGGCCCGGTACTAATGGTACCATTAGTGCCGGTTCGAACGGATCTGCATTAATGCCGGTTCGTGTTGAACCTTTAGTACCGGTTCGTGGCACGAACCGGTACTAAAGGGGTGGTGGCAGGCTGGCGTCAAGCCGGGGCCCCACGATCACCTTTATTACCGGTTCGTGCCATGAACCGGTACTAAAGGGGTCTGACCTATAGTACCGGTTTGTGACACAAACCGGCACTATAGGGCAATTTTCAAACTCTACCCCCCCCCCCTGTGTGTCGCCATTTCAGTTCTAAAAAAATCAAAAGAAAATGATAAAAACTTCAAAAAATAAAATCCTTCGAGAGGTAGTTATATTACTACATCTACTAGTTAGGAAAATTTAAAAACTACAATTTGGACATGTTTTGCAAAAAGTGTAGGGAAAATGTAAAACGGCTATAACTTTTGCATACGATGTCGGAAAAAAACGTATAATATATCAAAAAATTCATCATGAAAATCCGCATCCGATGGAGACTGCCTACGGCCTGTTTGGAATTTTTTAGAATCCTCAAATTCCAAAAGGAAAAAAAGATATGGTCAAATTTCAGTTTGTTTAAAAAAAATTGGTTAAATCTGGTCAAACTACTTATTCAAGAAGTATTAATGTTACTACATAATTATTCAAGAATATTAGTGTTACTAAATAATTATTTCAATTTTCTAAATTTTGGTCAAATCTGGTCAAACTATGCTCAAACTATGGTCAAACTATGGTCAAACTTATTCAAGAAATATTAGCGTTACTAAATAATTACTGTTTTTTAGAATAATAGTTTCAAACTCAAACGGTGAAATGTGTGACTTCATGCTCAAGCTAAACTCCTGAGGGTTAATAGGATTGACATCTTACTATTGTCAGGAAAACAACAAGTGCAGACTCGAAAACGAAGGAGAATAGAACCCGAAAGTTAAGCATGCTCGGGCTGGAGTAGTGAGAGGGATGGGTGACCGGTTGGGAAGTTAGATGATTTGGAATGAGTGATCCATACCAGGGCGCGAGCTCACGCCACGTGGTGGCACTTTAGCACCGGTTCGTGCCGAACCGGTACTAAAGGGGGGGCCTTTAGTGCCCACCCTTTAGTGCCGGTTATGGAACCGGCACTAAAGGCCCTTACGAACCGACGCTAAAGCTCCGTTTTCTACTAGTGCTGATGGGCCGAATAAGATTGTTAGCCCATTCCGGACTAACCATGATCGGGGTTATGGTCGAATGCATTATGCGGGGGGTGCAACCACTTCAGTATAGAAGCCACCCCATGTGGGACTTCAACGGGGAGGACGACGCCACCCGCTACGGATGTAAGGGGCCGGATTCAGCTGCCGCTCTACTAAAGATCTTGTACACTTTGTATAAGGGAGAAGAGGAGGAATTTCTCCGTGTCAACCCACAGGGTGGATTCTCTATGCACAATCCCCCAAGCTGGGTAAGCGGTCGTATTTACTTGCCCATCCGTTTTGTATTCCCATTGTTAAATATTCAGTCTCACGACTTCAACGCAGGAACTGCGCCAGGCTGTTAAGGAAATAAGCAGCCCTCCACCACAACCCAAGGACCCAGGACGGTCCCTCGACCCGGCCTCTCAAGAGGATCCGGACATATATGTGGAGCTGATTGATGGAGTGTTCCATCAATTGAGCAAGGACAACGCCTTGGTGGCCATTACGGCCGATTACCCAGGGCTAATCCCGGCCTCCCAGGTAACTGATATCGAAGTCCCAGTACCCCGAATAGGTGTCCGCCCTCTCGTGTTTTCAGTTTCCTAATTACAACAGAACTTTGCAGGGGAGGTTTTTAAGGCGGAAGGCCGAACCTGCGGCAACAAGCCAACAAGGGGCCGTAGGGCCCCGCGGGCAGAAAAGAAGTGCAGTCTGGACCGAGGCATCAGCGCAAAGGTATGGCGCGCCCCCTTATCCCACGTGTTATACCTTCGAGGCACATTGACACTCATGCTCTCTTCAGGACAAAGAGACCTCGCCGGACTATATCCGGAGAGGCTGCCAATCGCGCCTCCACCAGCCAGGCTCCAAAGCCTGGTCCGGAGGCGGAGGCGAACGCAAGGCGCGTGCCAGACGCTCCTCCAATGGAGGATGTGGACGGGTTGTCTGCCACCAACTTTGAGGTGGGTAGTGCCATGAACCACAGGCGTCGCCGGACAATTCTTCGCGACGCTTGTTTCTCCCAAGGGGCGTTAGATGCCTTCAACTCGGGAGATGCGTACCTCTGTGCCGCTCAAAATGGTCTAGCCAGAGCCACAGAGCAATTTGTAAAAGACATACGGGTAAGAAAATTTTGGTAATTATATATATACCAGTAGCCCCCGAGACTTGAAACAGTTAGAATAACTGATTTAAGGATCATTTGTTATGCAGGTTCTTACAGAAAAGAATTCCCTACTGTCCAAGGAGCTGGAAGAGTGCAAAGCCCAACTTGAGGCCGCACTAGCCGCGGCAGGGGAGCCCAAGGAGACCCCCTCTGGTAATATACACTTCGAAAGATAAGTATTTTGCGAAGCACGGCATGGGTGCGAATCTGACAAATGAAATTGCAGATGGCGCCGGATTGAATCCGGAAAGGCAACACCTCCTACGCTAGCTAAAGGCTAGTGAGAAGGTGCTGACAAAGGTGAGGCGGGAGAAGAACAATCTCCAAGATGCCAACACCAAGCTGGGTGTCGAGTTGAAAGATGTTCGTGCGCAGCTATCAGACTCCGTGAAGGAGAATCAGCGGCTTCGGCGCGGAATATTTAGTAAGTGCTTGAATGAACCTTTGAAAGAAAGTTCGGCGGGGAAGTCGACTAACAGAGTAATGTCTGTAGGTGTGCTAACAGGTCGTCCTGCAGAGGAGATGCCCGGTTCTACGGGTGACCTTCTTCCCGAGCTCTCGCAACTGTTCGATCGAGTTCGGCAGGCGATGCAAGGCGTCGCCCAGGCCCTGTGGCCATCCATCTCCATGCCCGAAGGTCTTGGAGAGCTTGCGGAGAAGCTAAAGGGAGCGCGGCGGTGCTCCCGATTGTGGAAGATATCGGCCTGCCGTCAAGGCGCTAGGGAGGCCTGGGCCATGGTGAAGACGCGGTACGCAAAGGCTAACCCCAACCACATGGCCGAGGTCGGTCCTGTAGGGCACGATGGGAAGGAGATCCTTGTAAGCTTAGTATACAGCCAAGTAGAATTGGCCGCAAAGTATTCCCAGTAGGACTATAAATTAGACAGCCTGTTAGATGGTATTGAAGAGGAATACAATCAGTCAAAATGACTATGTAATTTAATTGACATTTATAATGCCTTCTAGCCGGATTGTAGATCATTTGTCATGGCCGACCTTTTCGCTTCAGCCTCGGGACCTGACGGTCCGGAGTGTGTCTGAATTCCCATGCGGTTATATAGGAACCGGGGAATGCATGGAGACCAGGCGTAGGGGTCATTAGTGCGTAAACAGACAAGTGCCCGACTAGTTATGTTATATTACATTGTTAGTAAGAAACATCTTCCAGGGAGAATAGTTTCGTTAGGGGTTCCTTTCCCTGGGAGGCATGCCCTAAGGTGCATGTCCATGCTGCGAAAAGAAACGCAAGAAAAACATCTGGGGGCGTATAGATAAAAAATAAAAAAAGGTCATCTTTAGTTCACCGACCGAATATTCCCTTAAGAACGCTAGCTTTTGGCTTCACCCAGTCTGAGGTACACGTCCGGCTGACCCGGCAGTAACAATCGTAGAGGTGCTCCCTTTACCACCTAGCCGAACAATCGGGAATGTAGGGGTAAGCACAGGAGCCAGGCAACCCATCTTGGCCAAAACTTAAGTCATATCGATGCATATAATGGTGAATAAAAGGTACACGCGGAAGTGTGACGCATGTGTTGGGCATGAAGCCCGTATGAATAGGCTTCTTTATTGAAGCCCCCAGGTTTAATGAGTGCGGATAGCGCGTCACTTTATGAGCCTTTGGAGGCTATAAGAGAGAGAGAGAGAGAGAGAGAGAGAGAGAGAGAGAGAGAGAAGAGAAATGTAAGATAGAAAATATATAAAAAATGGACAGAGGAAGGAGACGAACACAAAGTCCGGCGCTAGGCGTAGAATCTTCGGAGATGGGCTACGTTCCATGGGTTCGGCTCGAGTCGGTTATCCGATGCATCCCGCAGGCGGTACGCTCCACCAGTCAGGACTTGGTCAATTATGAAGGGACCTTCCCACTTGGGCTTGAGTTTGTCCTTCTTCTTGTCTGGTAGTCGTAGAACTAATTCGCCAACGTTGTAATTTTTGGCCCGTACTTCTCTGCTTTGGTATCTTCGAGCCTGCTGTTGATAGAATGCGGAACGGGCTTTTGCCACGTCACGCTCCTCCTCCAATGCGTCCAAGCTGTCCTGCCAATCGAGCTCGGCTTCTCTTTCTTTGTACATGCGCACTCGAGGTGAGTCATGAATTATGTCACAAGGCAAAACTGCCTCTGCGCCGTACACCATAAAGAATGGTGTGTATCCGGTGGTGCGATTCGGCGTGGTCCGCGGCCCCCAGAGTACGGAGTCGAGCTCCTCTACCCAGTGCGTGTTAGATTCCTTGAGGGGCCGCACTAGTCTGGGTTTGATGCCGCTCATGATAAGACCATTTGCACGTTCGACCTGGCCGTTAGTTTGTGGGTGATAGACGGAAGCATAATCGAGCTTGATGCCCATGTTTTTGCACCAGAGTTTTACCTCGTCGGCCATGAAGTTTGTGCCGTTATCAGTGATGATGCTGTGGGGGACGCCGTAACGGTGTACAACCCCGGATATAAAGTCTATCACCGGTCCGGATTCGGCCGTCTTAACAGGCTTGGCTTCTATCCATTTGGTGAACTTATCCACCATGACCAGTAAGTATTTTTGCTTGTGGGTTCCGCCTTTAAGGGGTCCAACCATGTCAAGCCCCTAGACTGCGAAGGGCCAAGTAATGGGGATAGTTTGGAGGGCGGTGGGTGGCATATGGCTTTGGTTTGCAAAGAGCTGGCAACTGGTGCATCGTTGGACTAAGTCCTGAGCGTCTGCCCGGGCCGTCGGCCAATAAAAGCACGTACGGAAGGCATTGCTTACAAGGGACCGAGTTGTAGCGTGATGACCGCCGAGTCCGGCATGAATTTCCGCTAGGAGGTTCCGCCCCTCCTCTTCGGAGATGCACCTTTGAAGGACTCCGGTAGTGCTTTTCTTATAAAGCTCTCCCTCGTGGACTCTGTAGGCTTTGGATCGCCGCACTATGCAGCGTGCCTCATTTTGGTCCTCAGGGAGTTCCTGCCTAGTAAGGTAGGCGAGGAATGGTTCTGTCCACGGGGCGATGACGGCCATTATTACGTGGGCTGAAGGTGTTATTTCATTGGCAGAGCCTCCGATTGTGTCAGGATGTTCGGTGTCGGGCAGTGCGGTTGGGTCCGGGCTGCTATTGTTCGGCTCCCCTTCCCATACTACGGATGGCTTGAAAATCCTTTCCAAGAAGATGTTGGGGGGACTACATCGCGTTTTGCGCCGATGCGTGCCAGGACATCTGCCGCCTGATTATTTTCCCGGGCAATATGGTGAAATTCAAGCCCCTCGAACCGAGCTGACATTTTTAGGACGGTGTTGCGGTAAGCTGCCATTTTTGGATCCTTGGCATCAAAGTCTCCATTTATTTGGGATATTGTGAGCTTCGAGTCCCTGCGCACCTCTAGGCGTTGAATGCCCATGGATACTGCCATCCGGAGACCATGTAAAAGGGCCTCATATTCAGCTGCATTGTTGGAGTCCGTGTACATAATCTGGAGTACGTATTGAATTGTGTCTCCTGTGGGGGACGTCAAAACAACGCCGGCCCCCAGTCCGGCCAACATCTTGGAGCCATCGAAATGCATGATCCAATTTGAATATGTGATGTACTCTTTAGGGAGTTCGGCCTCCGTCCATTCTGCGACGAAGTCGGACAAGACTTGCAACTTGATGGCTCGCCGTGGCTTATAAGTTATGTCGAACGGTAGGAGCTCAATGGCCCATTTTGCAATCCGGCCCGTTGCGTCATGGTTGTTTATAATATCGTTAAGTGGTACTTCCGAGGCTACTATTATTGAACACTCTTGAAAGTAGTGTCGTAGCTTCCGGGATGCCATGAATACCGCGTACGCAATCTTTTGATAATGCGGGTACCGTGATTTGCAGGGAGTGAGGACAGTGGACACATAATAGACCGGCTTTTGAAGGGGGAATTTGTGTCCGTCCGCTTCTCATTCGACGACGAGCACTGCGCTTACAACCTGATGTGTTGCTGCAATGTATAATAGCATTGGTTCGCCAATGTTTGGCGCGGCCAGGACTGGGTTTGTTGCCAGTATGGCTTTTATTTCATCGAGTCCGGCCGTGGCTGCATCCGTCCATTTGAAGTGTTCCGTGCGCCGAAGGAGGCGGTAAAGGGGTAGGGCTTTTCTACCAAGTGGGAGATAAAGCGGCTTAGAGCCGCCACGCATCCGGATAACTTTTGTATTTGTTTGAGGTTCTTTGGGATATCCAGTTGCGACAGAGCTCGGATCTTGGCTGGATTTGCTTCAATTCCTCTACCGGATACAATGAAGCCCAAGAGCTTTCTGACTGGAACACCGAAAACGCATTTTTCCGGGTTGAGCTTGATGTCGTATGTTCGGAGGTTATCAAATGTGAGCCTCAAGTCGTCTACTAGAGATTCAACATGTCTTGTTTTGACAACCACATCATCTACATATGCCTCCACTGTTTTGCCGATCTGGCTTGCCAGACATGTCTGAATCATGCGCTGATATGTTGCGCCGGCGTTTTTGAGCCCGAAGGGCATCGTGTTGAAGTAGAATGGGCCATATGGTGTGATAAATGTCGTTGCGGCTTGGTCTGGTTCTGCCATCTTGATTTGATGGTAGCCAGAATATGCGTCGAGGAAACACAACAAATCGTGTCCTGCGGTAGCGTCGATAATTTGATCGATGCGGGGGAGGGGAAGGGATCCTTTGGGCAAGCCTTGTTAAGGTCTTTAAAATCAACACACAGGCGCCAGGATTTGTCCTTCTTTGGTACCATCACCAGGTTTGCTAGCCAGTCCGGATGTTTTATATCTCTGATGAATCCGGCCTCCAATAGCTTTGCTAGCTCCTCTCCCATGGCCTATCTCTTAGGTTCGGAAAAACGCCGAAGAGCCTGTTTGACAGGTTTGAATCCTGTTTGGATATTTAAGCTGTGCTCGGCCAGTCTGTGTGGGATTCCTGGCATGTCTGAAGGGTGCCAGGCGAAAATGTCCCAGTTCTCTCGTAGGAACTCTCGCAGTGCGGCGGCTACATCAGGGTTTAACTGTGCCCCGATGGAAGCTGTTTTATTGGGGTCCGTTGGATGGACTTGGAATTTGACTATTTCGTCCGTCGGTTTAAAGGAGGTGGACTTGGATCTTTTGTCGAGTACCACATTGTCCCTATTCACCGTAGAGCGCAGCGCAGTCAATTCCTCAGCCGCTAGGGCTTCGGATAGTGCCTCGAGGGCCAGTGCGGCTGTCTTGTTTTCGGTGCGGAGTGCTATGTTTGGATCACTAGCGAGAGTGATGATCCCGTTAGGCCCGAGCATCTTGAGCTTCATGTACCCGTAATGGGGTATTGCTTGGAAGATTGTAAACGCTTCCCGCCCTAGCAGAGCGTGATAACCGCTGCTGAACGGAGCCACATGGAACGTGACCTCTTCGGACCTGTAATTATCCGACGTGTCGAACACCAAATCTAGTGTGATTTTTCCTGTACATCGCGCTTCCCGATTGGGGATTATTCCTCTAAAGGTTGTGCTGCTTCGCTCAATGCGGTTCCAGTCTATTTCCATTTTTTGAAGGGTTTCCTCATAAATGAGGTTCAATCCGCTGCCGCCGTCCATGAGTACCTTGGTAAGACGAAAGTCGTCCACTATTGGACTGAGGACCAATGCGGCTGGTGCTCAGGCTGTTCGGAATTTAGGTTCATCACTGGCATTAAAGGTAATAGCCGTGTCACTCCATGGGTTTATTGTTGCTACTTGGTAGACTTCAGCAAGGCTGCGGAGTGTCCTTTTTCGCATATTATTTGATGCGAAAGTCTCGAAGACTGTTAATACCGTATTGGTGTCTCTGGGGTGGCTTTCTGTGGCCTCCGGAATTAGGAGATTTTCGCCAATTTTGGCCACCTGCCGGAGTATCCAACATGCTCTGAGGCTGTGAGTTGGTGTGGCGTCCTCTGTACTGTGAATTTTACAGGGTCCATTGAGCCATCCTTCCAGTACGGTTCCATGCCCTGTAGAGGGTTTTTGCTTTTTAGTGCTTGACCCGGGTGTCTGGTGATGATGCACCCTTTTATTTCGGACTGGGTTTGTATTCAGGGCCGGATTGTCCCAAAATTTGATTTCGGTTTTCCAGGCGCTTTCCATCGCACAGTACTTTTGTACAATGGACGCCAAGTCAGCAAAGTGTGTAATATCACGGCGACTTATGGCGTTGAGTATTCCCTTGTCCGTGCAATTATTACAGAAGATTGAGATTGCATCTTCCTCACGGCAGTCCCTTAGCCTGTTCTTAACCAGGAGGAATCTGGCCCAGTAATGATGTACTATTTCATCGGGCTCTTGCCTGATTTTGGATATATCGCTTATGTTGGGGTGGGTGGGTGGAATTAAATTTGAAGCCTCACCCCATCTGAGGCTCAGGGGCCGAGGAATTTTCGAACTCGAAAATTTGGATTCCTGGATGTTGTCCAATGAATCCAGCCCGTCGCCTGACTCTAAGTTCAGGTCTTGAGTGATATCCTCCCCTCCGCGGGTATCCGGCTTGGAGGGATTGGGAATCCGGATGTAGCGAGTCCTTAAGATAGATGAAGGGTCACCGCGCTGTCCCTCTACCACGGCAATGTGATGGGTGACTTGGGGAGAGTTAATCTCTCTCAGATCAGGTTTAGCCCCAATCTGGTCGTAATCCGTAGCGACTCCCAGGGCGGCAAAGCGATCCAAGAGCTTGTTTATGGAGGAGAGCTCCATTGGATCTAACTGCTCGGCGAGTTCCGAGCTGACATGAAGATTGTTTTCGATGGCTCAAGAGGTCATCGTCGGCACAAAAGCCGAACAGGCGGTCATAAGAAAACCACCTAGCCGGAGGGTTTGGCCGACAGCCAAAGCTCCCTTAGCAATGGTGCCGTCTTTAAAGACGGGGCGAGGCATCCTTCCTGATGGCAACGACACAGAGGAACTCTCAATGAAAGCACCAATGTCGGTGTCAAAACCAGCAGATCTCGGGTAGGGGGTCCCGAACTGTGCGTCTAGGCCGGATGGTAACAGGAGGCAAGGGACACGAAGTTTTACCCAGGTTCGGGCCCTCTCGATGGAGGTAAAACCCTACGTCCTACTTGATTAATATTGATGATATGGGTAGTACAAGAGTAGATCTACCACGAGATCGGAGAGGCTAAACCCTAGAAGCTAGCATATGGTATGATTGTTGTTGTGTATGTTGTCCTACGGACTAAAACCCTCCGGTTTATATAGACATCGGAGAGGGTTAGGGTTACACAAAGTCGGTTACAATGTTAGGAGATCTACATATCCGTATCGCCAAGCTTGCCTTCCACACCAAGGAAAGTCCCTTCTGGACACGGGACGGAGTCTTCAATCTTGTATCTTCATAGTCCAGGAGCTCGGCTGAAGGTATAGTCCAGCCATCCGGACACCCCCTAATCCAGGACTCCCTCAATGTCCCTCATCGACAGAAACCGGCGGTATAGCTCATAGCTCACATACCCTTCCTAAAGGAAAATCAAATTAAAACATGAATATACAAAAAAACAAGTATTGTTCTAGCAACAAAGGCAGAAACTAACAGAAATGAAATCTTCACTTACAGTAGCTCCATATTTCAGGTGATCAAATCTAAGTGGCTTCCAATCCCAGTAGTGACGAAGAAGTTCTGGTAAAGATGACTCCAGCTTCGAATAAGATTCGTCAATGATGGCTCCTGCTAAGTCCTCCATGGAGTCCCTTTCTTTGTCGCCTTTGATCATAAACTTCTCTTTGATGTCGATATGGTACCCTTCTGGAATTCTGATGAAATCTTGAAAAAAGAGCATCTCTAATATTCTTGACGCCCACACTAGAGAAAGTTATACCTCTATTCTCAAGGAAATCCTTCAAGGCAGGGCACTCCGTCCTGGCCCTGCAGAAGTGATAGAGCAAAACATGATTCCGCATAGCCAGTTGCATGACAGCGACTTTTCTACGCCCATAAAAATCCTTTCGCGTGAACTCCATGCCGAGACCAACAAACTTGTGCTTCTCCTCGCGCAACCAGTCCTCATACAAGCGAATGATCTCCTCCACCTTACCAGGCTCATTGGTATACCACACGTCGAGCTTTGTGTTACCATCGGCAACTATAGAATGGTACTCGGTGGTGTTCAAAAAGTCGTCCATGGCAACGAGCAGCAAGGTGCCAATGGAGATTCCTAAGACCCTGCGACAAGGTTGGGGAGTGGCGAGGAGGCTGGGAACTGACTGATGTTCTATGGCTACAATACGACGTGAAAACCTCACAAACACGGCCAGTATTTAACCTTGGCGAGGGACCTTTGAGTTACAATACGCATTAATGTGTGAACTAGGAACAGCGAATAGACGGTTGTGCTTCCGAAGCTCATAAAACCATGCACTTCGTAAAGTCACGACTGTGCACAAATAATTGATGTTGTGGAGAAATCGAGGAGCCTCTAACTTTATTTTACGGTAACTGACACACCAAATAGTCACATCAAACAGCCGGCACATCGGTCATCAATTCCTCCTTTGAAAAAAAACCACCAACGAAAAAATCCAATGAAGCAAACAAACAGCCAGCCGTACGCCTTAGATCCAAAGGCCAAAACTCATCCGTGCCTCATCTAGCTAGATTCACAACATCTGTCCCTCGATAGTCAAGGCTGGTTTCAGGTGAGGCTCGGGTATGCAGGCACAAAACGCACATACGAGTCTATCAGGCACGGGTGTGCAGGCGCACGATGCACATACGTGTCTATTCCACAGGCATGGGTATCACCACAGGCACGTAGAGATACAGGCAGCAACTCGTCGTAAACATGTGAATGCAGGCAACAAAGGCACGGAAACGAAACCTCTACATGCACGTGCTTCGGCTTGGCAACAAAGGCCCGGGTATGCAGGCACAACACGCACATACGAGTCTATCAGGCACGGGTGTGCAGGCGCATGACGCACATACGTGTCTATTCCACAGGCACGGGTATCACCACAGGCACATAGAGATACAAGCAACAACTCGTCGTAAACACGTGAATGCAGGCAACAAAGGCACAGAAACAAAACCTCTACATGCACGTGCTTCGGCTTGGCAAGGCACGAATACAGCCTTGCAATTAACATTCTCAAGCCACGACTAGACACCCTCTGCGTACAGACATGGAATTGCAGCTTTTCCGGCGCACAAGCACGGTTTTCGAATTGGCATTATCGATGCACATATACAAATCCTCTACATACAAATCATCTGGATGCAAAAAAGAGACGTGGCAGAGGCATCGGTAAGAACACTCTGTTCGAGAGGCACGGTTGCAAACTCTCAAGAGGGACGGCCATGTGACACCGCAGACACATAGACACGTGAAGTGTATCACATGAGGATACATCAAATACAAGTAGTGAATCAACGGTAGAAGTGAAAGAGCCACAGTTTTAAAGTGATCAGAGGCACAGACGTGTAGAAGCACGGGCACGACGAGTCACAGCCACCGCATCCCCTCACGGGCAGGCATCTGGCACGACAGGCACGTAGAGTCACAGCCAGCGTGTCTCCTGAGACAAGCGAATGCAGGTATAGGACACACAAAACTGCAGCGTATACAGGCACCGCATCCCCTCATGGACAGGCATCTGGCACCACAGGCACATAGAGTCACAGCCAGCGTGTCTCCTGAGACAAGCGAATACAGGTATAGGACACACAGAACTGCAGCGTATACAAGCACGGAATTACGACTTTTGTCGCATAGGTACGGCTTTCGAATTGGCGTTCTCGAGGCACGGGTACAAACCACCTGAACGCACAAAAGAGTGATGGCAGAGGCACGGCTGTGTAGTCTGAAGAGAAACTGCTGTGTGACACCACCACATAGAGACATCATGTGTGTCACGTGAGGTGCGGTCCCGAAGAACACAAAGACAGGAAACTGAAAAATGTTGCCTCGTACGTTACCAGATGTGTGTCTCTTGTACGAATGTGTAAAACACAACAATACAAACAGAAACAAACAGCGGTGAATATAAGCCAAACAAAAAACACGCTTCTACCAGACAATACATATGCGTCCCCTCACGGACTGGCACCAGAGGCACGTAGAGTCACAGCGAGCATGACGCCTGAGACACACAAATGCACGTACAGGAGACACCAAATTACAGCATGTACAGACAAGGAATTGCGGCTTCTCATAGTTATCGAAGCATGGGTACAAACAACCTGGCCGCACAAAAGAGTGGTCGCAAAGGCATGGATGCGTAGTGTCAAGAGGAACTGCCGTATAAAACCAGCACGTTACAGACATGGCGTGTCTCACGGATCTACATGCATAGACAGAAAGAAGACACGGAAGTGAAGCCTGAACATACACGGATGAATGGATTCTCAAGGCACGGTCCTAAAGCACACAAAGAAACGAAACTAAAATGTTGCCTCGTACGTTAGCAGACGTGCCTCTCTTGTGCAAATGTGTAAAAGACAACAATACAAACACTATCAAACGACACTGAATAAAAGCCAAACACAAAACACACTTCTCCCAAACAATACATATGCGCAACTTCAATAGGTTCTCTAAATAGACATGAACTCGCGCAAATGTCAACAATGAATTTGTAACATGAAAAAACATAAGAAATTATATTCACATAACATGAGACGGTACTCCATAGGATTGAACTAAAAGTACTCATTAATTATACAAAAAAAGAAATGAAAGTCTTCCAGGAATCCATTCTGCTCACACCACCTGGACGACTATACTCAATAGCAGTTCTGCTCAAAAGCATCAACGGCGTCTGGGGTCAGGAAGACAACGAGGATGCATCATGTCCTTCATAGATAGAACTCGGAGGTAGAGCTCGTAACTGACATACCCATCCTAAAATAAAAACCGGATGAGAATGAAGATATACGTCAAGGGGAAAAAGTACTGTTGTTGCAATAAAACAAAGATATAAAGACGAAATTTTCACTTACAATTGCCGCATATTTCAGGTGTTCAAGGGAAAGCGGCTTCCAATCCCATTAGTCATGCAGACCTTGTGGAAAAGATGTCTTCATACTCAAGTAAGATTTGTTTATGACGGCTCCTGCCAAATCTGCCATTGAATCCCTTAGGTTGCCTCCTTTGATCATGAGCTCCTCTTAAAGATCGATGTGACACTCTCTTGGGATTTTGAGGTAACTATTTGCTAGAACATCCCTATCGTTCCTGACGTCGACACTAGTGAAAATTATACCTTTGTTCCGAAGGAAATCCTTCAAAGCAACGCACTCAGTCCTGTCCTTGCACAAGTGATAAACAAGAACATGCTTGCGCATCGCCAGTTGCATAACGGCAACTTTTCTACTACAACCAAAATAATCCTCTCGTGTGTACTCCAGATCAAGACCAACAAACTTGTACATGTCCTCACGCAGCCATTCCTCATAGAGAGTAAGAATCTCCTCCACCTTGTGGGGCTCATTGGTGTACAACACATCGAGCTTGGTAGTACCATCAGCATCTACAGAGAGACGCTCAGTAGTGTTCCTGAAGTCGTCCATGGAACCGAGGCTGAGACGACAATGGAGTTTGACTATACTTCTCGTACGAGTCGAGGATGAAGAGAGATACCTACACTTCTCTGGAGGGAATAAGACGCGATAACCTCCAGGAATAGACCACTACTTAACCTTTGGGGAGAGACGACTCAGTTACCAAAGCGCCCATTTAATTGCTAAGGAAACGCTGAATGGACGATTGTGCTTCTGCAGCTCGTGAAACCATGTACTTCAAAAGTCACGACTGCCACGCTGTAATCGAGGAGCACCTAGATTGACTCTACCACAGTATCTGGCACAATGAATACTAACAATAAATAACCATCCCATCGGTCACCAGCACATCTTTTGACCGAGAAAACAATGAGAAGAAGCAAACAAGATGACCCTGTCGTACAAATACTACACGGGGACTGAACAAAAATAGAAGCACGGTTCGGCCAGCACAAAAGCCACACACGTGCCTCCACTTTGCTTTAAAGACAAACCTCAGTGATATCAACGGACCTGCATCTCTATGTCTGTCGATGCTTCTCACATACAAATAATTGTGGGATATCATAGATATTCCCGCCTGAACCCAACGTACATAAAAACAGTGGCTCCCTGAGTCAACAACTGCTTGAAAAAAATACAATAACAGAGTCATGAACCGTGACTCCATTTCAGATACAAAAGTGCCTCTCATTAGGAACCATCATGCCTCCCCTCAATTTGCCTCACCCGACATATCGACCATGCCTCTCCTGCTACAACGACCGTGCATCTAATAACATCATCATTGTTCCTCTCCTAAAGACACACCCAACCATATCTGATTAAACATGTGATTAAAAAAAATTAAAACACAGAAGCAGGAGTATGCTTTTTAGCATATATAACGGTGCCTCACAAAAAGTATGTGAGGCAGCATAGGCACGTAAAAGACTCCACTCGGACGCAGCACAGCTGGACAACTATAATGGGAGGTGAAGGAAATATGCCCTAGAGGCAATAATAAAGTTATTATTTATTTCCTTATATCATGATAAAAGTTTATTATTCATGCTAGAATTGTATTATCCGGAAACATAATACTTGTGTGAATACATAGACAAACTAAACGTCACTAGTGTGCCTCTACTTGACTAGCTCGTTAATCGAAGATGGTTATGTTTCCTAACCATAGAAATGTGTTGTCATTTGATTAATGGGATCACATCATTAGGAGAATGATGTGATTGACATGACCCATTCCATTAGCTTAACACCCGATCGTTTAGTATGTTGCTATTGCTTTCTTCATGACTTATACATGTTCCTCTGACTATGAGATTATGCAACTCCCGTTTGCCGGAGGAACACTTTGTGTGATACCAAAGGTCACAATGTAACTGGGTGATTATAAAGGAGCTCTACAGGTGTCTCCAAAGGTACATGTTGGGTTGGCGTATTTCAAGATTAGGATTTTTCACTCCGATTGTCAGAGAGGTATCTCTGGGCCCTCTCGGTAATGCACATCACATAAGGCTTGCAAGCATTGCAACTAATGAGTTAGTTGCGAGATGATGTATTACGAAACGAGTAAAGAGACTTGCCAGTAACGAGATTGAACTAGGTATTGAGATACCGACGATCGAATCTCGGGCAAGTAACATACTGATGACAAAGGGAACAAAGTATGTTGTTATGCGGTCTGACCGATAAAGATCTTCGTAGAATATGTGGGAGCCAATATGAGCATCCAGGTTCCGCTATTGGTTATTGACCGGAGACATGTCTCGGTCATGTCTACATTGTTCTCAAACCCGTAGGGTCCGCACGCTTAACGTTACGATGACAGTTTCATTATGTGTTTATATATTTTGATGTACCGAAGTTTGTTCGGAGTCCCAGATGTGATCACGGACATGACGAGGAGTCTCAAAATGGTCGAGACATAAATATTGATATATTGGACGGCTATATTCGGACACCGGAAGTGTTCCGGGTGATTTCGGAGAAAACCGGAGTGCCGGAGGGTTACCGGAACCCCCCCGGGAGAAGTAATGGGTCTTATGGGCCCTAGTGGAGAGAGAGAGAGGGGCAGCCAGGGTGGGCTGCGCGCCCCCTCCCCCTCTGGTCCGAATTGGACTAGGAGAGGGGGGCGGCGCCCCCCTTTCCTTCTCCCTCTCCCCCTTCCTTTCCCCCTCCTAGTAGGAGTAGGAAAGAGGGGAGTCCTACTCCTACTAGGAGGAGGACTCCTCCTCCTTGGCGTGCCCTAGGGCCGGCCGGCCTCCCCCCTTGCTCCTTTATATACGGGGGCAGGGGGCACCTCTAGACACACAAGTTGATCCTCCTGATCGTTTTCTTAGCCGTGTGTGGTGCCCCCTTCCACCATACTCCTCGATAATATTGTAGTGATGCTTAGGCGAAGCCCTGCGACGGTAGAACATCAAAATCGTCACCACGCCGTCGTGCTGACTGAACTCTTCCCCGACACTTTGCTGGATCGGAGTCCGGGGATCATCATCGAGCTGAACGTGTGCTAAAAATCGGAGGTGCCGTAGTTTCGGTGCTTGATCGGTCGGGCCGTGAAGACGTACGACTACATCAACCGCGTTGTCATAACGCTTCCGCTTTTGGTCTACAAGGGTACGTAGACAACACTCTCCCCTCTTATTGCTATGCATCACCATGATCTTGCGTGTGCATAGGAAATTTTTTGAAATTACTACGTTCCCCAAGAGTGGTATCAGAGCCTAGTTTTTATGTGTTGATGTTGTGCACGAGTAGAACAGAAGTGAGTTGTGGGCGATATAAGTCATACTACTTACCAGCATGTCATACTTTGGTTCGGCGGTATTGTTGGATGAAGCGGCCCGGACCGACATTACGCATACGCTTAATTATGCGAGACTGGTTCTACCAACGTGCTTTGCACACAGGTGGCTGGCGGGTGTCAGTTTCTCCAACTTTAGTTGAACCGAGTGTGGCTACGCTCGGTCCTTGCGAAGGTTAAAATAGCACCAACTTGACAAACTATCGTTGTGGTTTTGATGTGTATGTAAGATTGGTTCTTGCTTAAGCCCATAGCAGCCACGTAAAACTTGCAACAAACAAAGTAGAGGACGTCTAACTTGTTTTTGTAGGGCATGTTGTGATGTGATGTGGTCAAGACATGATGCTAAATTTTATTGTATGAGATGATCATGTTTTGTAACCAAGTTATCGGCAACTGGCAGGAGCCATATGGTTGTCGCTTTATTGTATGCAATGCAATTGCACTGTAATGCTTTACTTTATCACTAAGCGGTAGCATAAGATTGGTGAGACGACAATGATGCTACGATGGAGATCAAGGTGTCGCGCCGGTGATGATGGTGATCATGACGGTGCTTCGAAGATGGAGATCGCAAGCACAAGATGATGATGGCCATATCATATCACTTATATTGATTGCATGTGATGTTTATCTATTATGCATCTTATCTTGCTTTGATTGACGGTAGCATTTTAAGATGATCTCTCACTAATTATCAAGAAGTGTTCTCCCTGAGTATGCACCGTTGCGGAAGTTCTTCGTGCTGAGACACCACGTGATGATCGGGTGTGATAGGCTCTACGTTCAAATACAACGGGTGCAAAACAGTTGCACACGCGGAATACTCAGGTTATACTTGACGAGCCAAGCATATACAGATATGGCCTCGGAACACGGAGACCGAAAGGTCGAGCGTGAATCATATAGTAGATATGATCAACATAGTGATGTTCACCAATGAAACTACTCCATCCCACGTGATGATCGGACATGGTTTAGTTGATTTGGATCACGTGATCACTTAGAGGATTAGAGGGATGTCTATCTAAGTGGGAGTTCTTTAGTAATATGATTAATTGAACTTAAATTTATCATGAACTTAGTACCTGATAGTATCTTGCTTGTTTATGTTTGATTGTAGATAGATGGCCCGTGTTGTTGTTCCGTTGAATTTTAATGCGTTCCTTGAGAAAGCAAAGTTGAAAGATGATGGTAGCAATTACATGGACTGGGTCCGTAACTTGAGGATTATCCTCATTGCTGCACAGAAGAATTACGTCCTGGAAGCACCGCTGGGTGCCAGGCCTGCTGCTGGAGCAACACTAGATGTTATGAACGTCTGGCAGAGCAAAGCTGATGACTACTCGATAGTTCAGTGTGCCATGCTTTACGGCTTAGAATCGGGACTTCAACGACGTTTTGAACGTCATGGAGCATATGAGATGTTCCAGGAGTTGAAGTTAATATTTCAAGCAAATGCCTGGATTAAGAGATATGAAGTCTCCAATAAGTTCTATAGCTGCAAGATGGAGGAGAACAATTCTGTCAGTGAGCATATACTCAAAATGTCTGGGTATAATAATCACTTGATTCAATTGGGAGTTAATCTTCCAGATGATTGTGTCATTGACAGAATTCTCCAATCACTTCCACCTAGCTACAAGAGCTTCGTGATGAACTATAATATGCGAGGGATGAATAAGACAATTCCCGAGCTCTTCGCAATGCTGAAAGCTGCGGAGGTAGAAATCAAGAAGGAGCATCAAGTGTTGATGGTCAACAAGACCACTAGTTTCAAGAAAAAGGGCAAAGGGAAGAAGAAGGGGAACTTCAAAAAGAACAGCAAGCAAGTTGCTGCTCAGGAGAAGAAACCCAAATCTGGACCTAAGCCTGAAACTGAGTGCTTCTACTGCAAGCAGACTGGTCACTGGAAGCGGAACTGCCCCAAGTATTTGGCGGATAAGAAGGATGGCAAGGTGAACAAAGGTATATATGATATACATGTTATTGATGTGTACCTTACTAATGCTCGCAGTAGCACCTGGGTATTTGATACTGGTTCTGTTGCTAATATTTGCAACTCGAAACAGGGACTACGGATTAAGCGAAGATTGTCTAAGGACGAGGTGACGATGCGCGTGGGAAATGGTTCCAAAGTCGATGTGATCGCGGTCGGCACGCTACCTCTACATCTACCTTCAGGATTAGTATTAGACCTAAATAATTGTTATTTGGTGCCAGCGTTGAGCATGAACATTATATCTGGATCTTGTTTGATGCGAGACGGTTATTCATTTAAATCAGAGAATAATGGTTGTTTTATTTATATGAGTAATATCTTTTATGGTCATGCACCCTTGAAGAGTGGTCTATTCTTATTAAATCTCGATAGTAGTGACACACATATTCATAATGTTGAAGCCAAAATATGCAGAGTTGATAATGATAGTGCAACTTATTTGTGGCACTGCCGTTTAGGTCATATCGGTGTAAAGCGCATGAAGAAACTCCATACTGATGGACTTTTGGAACCACTTGATTATGAATCACTTGGTACTTGTGAACCGTGCCTTATGGGCAAGAAGACCAAAACACCGTTCTTCGGTACTATGGAGAGAGCAACAGATTTGTTAGAAATCATACATACAGATGTATGTGGTCCGATGAATGTTGAGGCTCGTGGCGGATATCGTTATTTTTTCACCTTCACAGATGACATAAGCAGATATGGATATATCTACTTAATGAAACATAAGTCTGAAACATTTGAAAAGTTCAAAGAATTTCAGAGTGAAGTTGAAAATCATCATAACAAGAAAATAAAATTCTTACGATCTGATCGTGGAGGAGAATATTTGAGTTACGAGTTTGGTGTACATTTGAAACAATGTGGAATAGTTTCGCAACTCACGCCACCCGAAACACCACGGCGTAATGGTGTGTCCGAACGTCGTAATCGTACTTTACTAGATATGGTACGATCTATGATGTCTCTTACTGATTTATCGCTATCATTTTGGGGTTATGCTTTAGAGACGGCCGCATTCACGTTAAATAGGGCACCATCAAAATCCGTTGAGACGACGCCTTATGAACTGTGGTTTGGCAAGAAACCAAAGTTGTCATTTCTAAAAGTTTGGGGTTGTGATGCTTATGTGAAAAATCTTCAACCTGATAAGCTCGAACCCAAATCGAAGAAATGTGTCTTCATAGGATATCCAAAGGAAACTATTGGATACACCTTCTATCACAGATCCGAAGGCAAGACTTTTGTTGCTAAATTCAGAAACTTTCTAGAGAAGGAGTTTCTCTCGAAAGAAGTGAGTGGGAGGAAAGTAGAACTTGATGAGGTAACTGTACCTGCTCCCTTATTGGAAAGTAGTACATCACAGAAACCGGTTTCTGTGACACCTACACTAATTAGTGAGGAAGCTAATGATGATGATCATGAAACTTCAGAACAAGATACTACTAAACCTCGTAGATCAACCAGAGTAAGATCCGCACCAGAGTGGTACGGTAATCCTGTTCTGGAAGTCATGCTACTAGATCATGATGAACCTACGAACTATGGAGAAGCGATGGTGAGCCCAGATTCCGCAAAATGGCTTGAAGCCATGAAATCTGAGATGGGATCCATGTATGAGAACAAAGTGTGGACTTTGGTTGACTTGCCCAAAAATCAGCAAGCAATTGAGAATAAATGGATCTTCAAGAAGAAGACTGACGCTGACGGTAATGTTACTATCTACAAAGCACGACTTGTCGCAAAAGGTTTTCGACAAGTTCAAGGGATTGACTACGATGAGACCTTCTCACCCGTAGCGATGCTTAAGTCTGTCCGAATCATGTTAGCAATTGCCGCATTTTATGATTATGAAATTTGGCAGATGGATGTCAAAACTGCATTCCTGAATGGATTTCTGGAAGAAGAGTTGTATATGATGTAGCCAGAAGGTTTTGTCGATCCAAAGGGAGCTAACAGAGTGTGCAAGCTCCAGCGATCCATTTATGGACTGGTGCAAGCCTCTCGGAGTTGGAATAAACGCTTTGATAATGTGATCAAAGCTTTTGGTTTTGTACAGACTTTTGGAGAAGCCTGTATTTACAAGAAAGTGAGTGGGAGCTCTGTAGCATTTCTGATATTATATGTAGATGACATATTACTAATCAGAAATGATATAGAATTTCTGGATAGCATAAAGGGATACTTGAATAAGAGTTTTTCAATGAAAGACCTCGGTGAAGCTGCTTACATATTGGGCATTAAGATCTATAGAGATAGATCAAGACGCTTAATTGGACTTTCACAAAGCACATACCTTGACAAAATTTTGAAGAATTTCAAAATGGATCAAGCAAAGAAAGGATTCTTGCCTGTGTTACAAGGTGCGAAATTGAGTAAGACTCAATGCCCGACCACTGCAGAAGATAGAGAGAAAATGAAAGATGTTCCCTATGCTTCAGCCATAGGCTCTATCATGTATGCAATGCTGTGTACCAGACCTGATGTATGTCTTGCTATAAGTCTAGTAGAGAGGTACTAAAGTAATCCAGGAGTGGATCACTGGACAGCGGTCAAAACATCCTGAAATACCTGAAAAGGACTAAGGATATGTTTCTCGTATATGGAGGTGACAAAGAGCTCATCGTAAATGGTTAGGTTGATGCAAGCTTTGACACTGATCCACACGATTCTAAATCACAAACCGGATACGTGTTTACATTAAACGGCGGAGCTGTCAGTTGGTGCAGTTCTAAACAAAGCGTTGTGGCGGGATCTACATGTGAAGCGGAGTACATAGCTGCTTCGGAAGCAGCAAACGAAGGAGTCTGGATGAAGGAGTTCATATCCGATCTAGGTGTCATACCTAGTGCATCGGGTCCAATGAAAATCTTTTGTGACAATACTGGTGCAATTCCCTTGGCAAAGGAATCCAGATTTCACAAGAGAACCAAGCACATCAAGAGACGCTTCAATTCCATCCGGGATCTAGTCCAGGTGGGAGACATAGAGATTTGCAAGATACATACGGATCTGAATGTAGCAGACTCGTTGACTAAGCCTCTTCCACGAGCAAAACATGATCAGCACCAAAGCTCCATGGGTGTTAGAATCATTACTGTGTAATCTAGATTATTGACTCTAGTGCAAGTGGGAGACTGAAGGAAATATGCCCTAGAGGCAATAATAAAGTTATTATTTATTTCCTTATATCATGATAAAAGTTTATTATTCATGCTAGAATTGTATTATCCGGAAACATAATACTTGTGTGAATACATAGACAAACTAAACGTCACTAGTGTGCCTCTACTTGACTAGCTCGTTAATCGAAGATGGTTATGTTTCCTAACCATAGACATGTGTTGTCATTTGATTAACGGGATCACATCATTAGGAGAATGATGTGATTGACATGACCCATTCCATTAGCTTAGCACCCGATCGTTTAGTATGTTGCTATTGCTTTCTTCATGACTTATACATGTTCCTATGACTATGAGATTATGCAACTCCCGTTTGTCGGAGGAACACTTTGTGTGCTACCAAACGTCACAACATAACTGGGTGATTATAAAGGAGCTCTACAGGTGTCTCCAAAGGTACATGTTGGGTTGGCATATTTCAAGATTAGGATTTTTCACTCCGATTGTCGGAGAGGTATCTCTAGGCCCTCTCGATAATGCACATCACATAAGCCTTGCAAGCATTGCAACTAATGAGTTAGTTGCGAGATGATGTATTACGAAACGAGTAAAGAGACTTGCCGGTAACGAGATTGAACTAGGTATTGAGATACCGACGATCGAATCTCGGGCAAGTAACATACCGATGACAAAGGGAACAAAGTATGTTGCTATGCGGTCTAACCGATAAAGATATTCGTAGAATATGTGGGAGCCAATATGAGCATCCAGGTTCCGCTATTGGTTATTGACCGGAGACATGTCTCGGTCATGTCTACATTGTTCTCGAACCCGTAGGGTCCGCACGCTTAACGTTACGATGACAGTTTCATTATGAGTTTATATATTTTGATATACCGAAGTTTGTTAGGAGTCCCGGATGTGATCACGGACATGACGAGGAGTCTCGAAATGGTCAAGACATAAAGATTGATATATTGGACGGCTATATTCGGACACCGGAAGTGTTCCGGGTGATTTCGGAGAAAACCAGAGTGCCGGAGGGTTACCGGAACCCCCCCAGAGAAGTAATGGGCCTTATGGGCCCTAGTGAAGAGAGAGAGGGGCGGCCAGGGTGGGCCGCGTGCCCCCTCCCCCTCTGGTCCGAATTAGACTAGGAGAGGGGGGCGGCGCCCCCCCTTTCCTTCTCCCTCTCCCCCTTCCTTTCCCCCTCCTAGTAGGAGTAGGAAAGAGGGGAGTCCTACTCCTACTAGGAGGAGGACTCCTCCTCCATGGCGCGCCCTAGGGCCGGCCGGCCTCCCCCCCTTGCTCCTTTATATACGGGGGCAGGGGGCACCTCTAGACACACAAGTTGATCCTCGTGATCGTTTTCTTAGCCGTGTGTGGTGCCCCCTTCAACCATACTCCTCGATAATATTGTAGCGGTGCTTAGGCGAAGCCCTGCGACGGTAGAACATCAAGATCGTCACCACACCATCGTGCTGACGGAACTCTTTCCCGACACTTTGCTGGATCGGAGTCCGGGGATCGTCATCAAGCTGAACGTGTGCTAAAACTTGGAGGTGCCGTAGTTTCGGTGCTTGATCGGTCGGGCCGTGAAGACGTACGACTACATCAACCGCGTTGTCATAACGCTTCCGCTTTCGGTCTACGAGGGTACGTAGACAACACTCTCCCCTCTCATTGCTATGCATCACCATGATCTTGCATGTGCGTAGGAATATTTTTGAAATTACTACGTTCCCCAACAGGAGGCAGCTGGACGAGTCAAACATCTCGTGTCCCCATAACACCTCGAGATACACGCACACCACCTACAACCAACATTCATTCCATTTTGCAGAATAAAAAATAAAACAAGAAGCACTCATTACTACTCTTGCTCTCTTGCATCTCCTTTATATTTCAATAATCTCCGACTCCCTCAGCCACAACAAAACTCATTTGCCTTATCTGACACTTGCTTCTAGGTTTAGTGCTTCTTCTCCATCTCCTGCTTCTAGGGTTCATGCTTCTAACCCGCACACAATCGATTAATTTCTAAGCCATACTTCTCTCGTAGATTGCTGGCCGTGGGTGCTTGCCCTAAGCTTCCCATCACAAGCCATCTGCATTATCCGTCCACCTACTTCTAAGGTTCGTGCTTCTTCCCTGCACACAGTCTCATTTCAAACAAGTTATTGAAGAGTTTTTATTGGGTCTCTTGATTAACTTCCCAGCCATCCTTCTCTCGTAGATTTTGCTAGCCGTGTGCGCTTACCCTAAGCTTCCCCTACCAAAATCTCCGTTCGTAAACCCTCGCTCTTCTTCTGTCACAGGTAAAAAGCATATGCGTAAGCAGCATGCTCCGATCTGTATTTACGTTTTATGTTTAGGTTTTTCATTTGATAGTTATTGAAGCATCAGATCCGGTACAACGACTTCATTCTCTAACGGAATATAAAAACCATTTGAAAATCTAAACAAGTGTTATAAACTCTGTCATACTGCTTTTCTCAAAGGAGTAGATGAGAAGATTTATGGTAAATTTGTAGTTGTTGCCTGCCTTCAATATAGCTACCATATTTGAAGCTAGCCGTTGTCTACCTTCCACATTGAAGCTTGTTTTTAAATTGTTATGATATTCTTGTTTTCTTAACATAGCTTTTCTGAAATATTTAGGTATGATTTGCCCTGCCTGCCGCCAACCAGGCGGCCCTTGCGAACCACACCCTGAAGTTATCCAGGAGTTTGAGGTTATTCTTGATGAAAATTGCTGGAGTCGCATGGTTAGTAAGAATCACTAACAAATTAGTTGCTTACAACACAGTAAAAATCGTGACTGTCACTCATACCCCCTTGCACCTACACTAGGTCCCCCTGCTGCCACTTCTTCGCACCTGCCTTGTGTTTTCAATTTCCATTACTTTGCTTGTCTATGCCCTGATTAATATAGTCCATTAATTTATAATACAATTATGTTATTATCTGTAATTCTTATCAAAAATTCATATCAAATTTAAGAAAACTTTTAACATTAACAGTACGCAAGTTCAACTTTATACTTACAGGTTGTTATTTGCACTATTTTTTCCAGTATGTACCTTGTAATGTCAGAGCTTTTCTCGTTGAATACATTGAAGAGGAGAAGAAAGAAGCAAGAAATTGCGTAAACAGCAGGTAGAACCAGCCCTTCTTACACATGAAGGAAGGTCTTACAATGCTTTGTTTAAGCATAGGCGAAACTACACAAAGTTCTGCGGTGGTGAGTGGAACATCTTTGCGGCTGATTATGAACTTCGTGCTGGAGACCGCATAGAATTTGAACTACCAGACGAGGGTCTCAATCTCGAAATACAAACATATCGAGATAACAAAAGGCTGCTTCCATTACCCCACGTTGGTAGGTATTTAATATTACAAACATTACAGACTTATCTTCTTTCGCTGTAATTTTATATGCATGAATCGAACTGAATAATATTAACCCCATGTTGGATGTAACTTTATCTAACTTTAAAAGCTTTTTCTTTTTCTAGCTCTCGACGATCTTTCTTCTGACGATTTCGACCATGTTCACTGCTATGTCTACTCTAAGGATATTGAGCTCACCTACGACCAGACACGATTCTTTCTACAACGCCTTTTCGGAGATGCTTTCATCCGTTGCCGTCCATTTGTCCATGTCCTGACTCACACTAACACCAAAGACTACGTCATGGTTGGTTACACCTGTCCTTGTTAAAATACCAAAAATATTTTGCTCATATGTAATATAAACAATACTGAGGTAATATTGATTATATGTAAAATTATTTAAAAAAACCTATTTATTCAAAACTAAAACAAAAAAACATCCGTTGTTCTCTTAATATGTTGTTTTATATGTTTACACACAAACCTGAACATGCCAAGAACTATGTTACTACAAATATGGAATTTCTTAATGTTTGTGCACTCACCATATTCAGACATCCTTTTATTTATTGCCCAAGTGACAAATCAACGATTTTAATTTCTATTTAATTTCGATTTTCTTCCAGAAAATTCCGAGGAGCGTTGTCTCAACACTGAAGAGATGGGTGGACATGCCAACCAATGGCAGGGTAACCCTTGAGGCTCCTGGTGAACATACACATGTCATCACTCCTTCATCATACTACATCTTCAAAAACGACGGAGGATGGTAATACAAAAGTCTTGTTTCAGAGACTTCATATCAGCTGCATCCTTCGTTGAAAAGAACGTTGTTCTAATCACTTTCAAAGAGTGAAATGACCATTCTGTGTCCATCATCATTCAGCGCATCATGTAGATTACGTCGGAACCAGCACGTAAAATGGAAGCAAACAGTGCATCTCCTAGAATGTTCAACGCTCATTTCATCATGATGCCTCCAGGAGCAAAACACTGATTACTATAAGTTTGCTACATTGGATGGTAGAATAATTTAACTATTATGGACCATGTGCTTGCTTGAACTATCGGAATATTCTTTTGCAACTTATGTAGCTCTTAGAGACAATCAACTCGCTGTTTCAACCATCGGAATGATCCTTTAAAACAAATGCTGTTTGAACCATCCAAATGATTCAATCGAAAAAATGTAGTTCTAATCCTTTGAAAAGTTCACAATTCAAAAAAAAAAGATTCATTTTCAAAAAATGAAACGAAACAAGAATCAGTTCGTGATTCAAAACCTCTAGCAATACGATGTTATCAAACTTATTCAAACCATCTAGTGAAACATATCTCAATTAAAAACCAAACAGGACTACGTTTTCAAATTCAAACTATATTTAGTTCAACTTTTCCTAAACACACTTGTACACGGAATAACATAAAAATTGTGCCTCCCTAACTAAGGAAGATTATTAACTGGAAAAAACATTTCACAACAAAGGCACGACCATGCATCTACTGAATGTTTACTATCACAGCCAAAGATGCATCAAGCAGGCAGCACGCAACGAATAAAAAAATTCAATTTAGAAATTCTACGCCTGGAACCGCCGCGTGACTAGCAACTGCTCTTTGGCGGTTTCCTTTTTTGCACGACAAAACAACCCTTTCCCTTTTCCGACTCCATTTCATCCTCTTCCTCAAAAGTTTCTCGCCGGCCGCAGTTCACCACCGCACACCTCCAGCCATGGACGACGGGAAACTAACAACATTCACCGAACACATCACTACCCACGGTACAAACGTGCTCAAGGTGGTGTACAACAACGACCCAAGGACCGTGGAGCGGATCATCAACAAGTACAAAGAATGGCTAAAGGAGGAGAACAACAAGTTCGTCGGCCTCGACCTCGAGTACACACGTAAGAGCAGTTACATACGACAAGGGATCGCCGTCGTCCAACTTCCAATGCGCCAGCATGTCCTTGTATACCACTACTGCAGGTCCGAGCGCTCCCAGGCGTTAGTTGACTTCCTGCAACGGAAAGCGGTAACTTTCACTAGCGTCGACACCAGGAACGACAAGACCATGCTTGCCCATGCATGCATCAGAATTCCAGACGAGCACCACGTCGACATCCAGAGGCTATTCCGCATCAAGGGTTGTGGAGAAAGGGACTCCATGGCTGACCTTGCAGCGGCCATCATCAACCCCTCATACAAGAACATGAAGAAATCATTCCCAAAGGAGAAGCACCCGTTCTGGGAGTGGAAGCCACCTTTCCCAATACACCTTGAGTACGCGGCAAAGGACGGGTATGTTAGCTACGAGTTGTACCGTAGAATCCTAATCATCAAGAACGGGCTACGTCACCTCCACCAACAACCAATGAAAGAAAGACTCCGCCCACGTAAGAGCAATGACGAGGGATCTTCCAGCGGCTGGAAGCGCCGGAAGGGAAACAGTGGTTGGTAAATTGCAAGAAAATGGATGTCTACCTATATTGTAAATATGTTTGTTGTTGCTCAAAGATGTTGTGTGTATTGTATTACTATTTTACGTTTGAACTTTGAACATAGTGGTGTGCTCATGTACTAATTTGTATTGTATGAACCTATGTTGTAAATATTTTTGTTGTTGCTCAAAGAAGTTGTGTGTATTGTATTACTATTTTACGTTTGAACTTTGAACACAGTGGTGTGCTCACGTACAAATGCATACTACGTTTTTCATGTCTAAATGCAATTAGTAAGTTATGTCTAAATGCAATTAGTAACTTATGTCCCAGTACTGAGCAAGCATATATTGTATCCATGATTATAGAACGAGAGATATCTCGCACGATATTGTATTATAATTTTCGAACTCAACCTTTACAAGATGCATCGTGCATTTACAAGAATATGTGATGATATCGTTGTAAACTCTCAGTACAATGCTTATTAAACATTGGCATGAGCAATTCAAAAATATTGCAGAAGATCATTCGGTACACAGTCACAAGCGAAGATAACTTTGTTACCTTAACCACATTGCAAAAAAATCCTTGCCTCCATTTCACATCAAACACCGCTCCGTCGGTTCAGAACATCCTTGCTATTCTACACAGGTTCCTCTCCGTACACCAGTTCTGCACAATGCCACAAAACTACACTACTGCGTGCAACTGGCCTATTTACAAGCGTGACTCACTAAGTGTCTACTAAATCCATGCCTGTGGTGCCACGCACGACCCTAGAGACTACACACCTGTGCATCATTAACCGAGCCCCTCTAACCAGATATTCGGACCGATGCCTCTACTGCCGTGCATCCATGCCTCTGGAATCTTGACACCAGCAAGTGGGTTCAAAACCGTGCCTCCAGACAACCGTGCTTGTACTGACTGCAGTGCCTCTGTTTGCTTGATAAACGTGCCTCACTTGAAACCCAAAGTAACTCTACGTGATCCGCACGCGTGTTGGCAATGCAACTTTGGCGCTACACAGATGCGTCTCTCAGTATACCCGTACCTTCACAATCGTGCGTGTACTGACTATAATTCCATGCCTCCGTTTTGCTCAGCCCACATGCCTCACATAAAACCAACAGTAACTCTACCTCCTACACACACGTGTTTCTCGCATGAAACCCATAGTATCTCGCCCGTACAACTTTGGCGCTGCACACACGTAGCTCTCAGTATACCCGTGCCTCCTCATAACCATGCCTGCACTGACTGCAATTTTGTGCCTTCATTTGCTTAAACCACGTGCCTCACGTAAAAGAGATACACAGCCGTGCCTCAGAGTAAACAACACACGTGCATCAACTGTATTCAAAACTATAACCCCAATTAAATAACATCCGTCCAAAAGAACATCTTTAAAAGAGATGCTAAGCCATACCTCTTCTACAAACATATAACAGCAATGAACACTTAGGTTCTTAGGTTCATATCAATTCATATAAAAAATACAACATTAATCGTAGCATCGATTTTTAAACAAAAACCATTTATGTTCAAAGGCTATAACTAACATCACTGCGGCAGAAGATTGAAGATAACAACAAGCCTCCCATCACGCTCTTTGAAAGTTATCAGCACCAAGCTGTCTACTTCAATAGACGATGCCTGGAGAAAATCACTGAAACCTTCCTGTTTGAACACCATTCTACTACCCAAGCCAATGAAGTAGGAGCAAGGAGTGCTCACATATATATCATCATTACTAGATTCCAAAGTAACTTCAAGGGTTAAAACGCCAGTCGTAGGAAAAGTCACAAACTCCTTCAAACTCCTCACAACAATACCAGGAATAACCTGACAAAAACAACAAGCTATCAGAAATAGAACAAAAATTAAAAACTATAAATAGAAGAGATAATAAAAATAAATAAATAAACAGAAACAAAGAAAAAACAGTGGAAAAAATCTGACCATATGATGACAATTAACATTCATTGAATCAATCCTGTGAACAAAAGGACAACACGGTATGTAGACATCATCAAAGAGTTGACACCTCATGAAATACATCTGCTGACAATTAAGAAAAACACCACGGGTGTAACAACTCCCAACAAGCTCCATCTCGGAGTCGCTCAAACCATCAAAAGCTACAAAATATAATTACACAGGCTCAAGGGAACAGAAAAAATCATCATGTGCAATAAAACAAGCTAAAAACTTCCTTAAAAATAAACCTTACCAACAGAAGGTAAAGGAGACAACGCATCTTCAAGACCAACACGATAAAAATCAATACCAATCCATGTTCCATAGTGTTCAAGCCTAATGGTCATTATATCACGAGGACAAACACCATAATCACTGACCAATCATTCCCAGGAAGGACCATGGAATTTACTCCTCAACCGACCATGACTAAACAAAACACCATACAAATAACCCTCATTGCACTGAAAAGCAAGATCAGTATCTTCGTCACCCCTTCTTATGACTAAAGCCCTGCACTTCTCGATGTAACGAGCAAGATGAGCTCTAACACTGCACGGAACATACTGCACAACAAATCAAAATAAGAATCATAATCAAAACCTAAACAGCATGAGCAGCACCAAAAGAAATAAACATGTGTGCCAAAAATTGAACAATTATAAAATGATATTCTTACAACACGCCTCCAACAACGCCGATCCAGGACCACACTGAACCCATCTACAGAAGAATCAATAGAAGAACACGGGCCACCAGGCATACGGCAAAAAGGACAAGCCATAACTGCAAGAAACATAATGATTATCAAGAACTAATCACACAAAACCCAGTTGAAACTTGACATCTGATAGTGTTGATAGTCCCCACACGTAACTACCCCGTAAATCTCCATATCCCGGATATATAATGGGAACAAAAAGAGAAACGTGAAAGGGAAACAGGGAACCCACGAAGGCAACCGGTAGGGAACGGAGATCACGTGAACGGGGAAGCGCGGTCGACGCTAAAAAAGGACCGCCGTAAAACCAGGCAACAAGCGCGGCGGCCGGGACAGGGGCCGCCGTAACCACGCGACAAGAGCGGCGGCCGCGACGGACGAACACGACGACAAAGAAAGAACAATGCTCCACGACGGTTCGCCCACACCAGAGAGAAAACAGATCTCAAAACATATCAAAAGGTTTTACAAAACATTAAAAGTATAAGGACTAAAGTGAAAAAAGGAAAAACCAGAAAGGGAAACCAGAAACCGGAAAACACGAGAGACGCCATGCGCGCGACAAGTGTCGCGCGCGGAGCGCATCGGAAAAGTCTCCCGACCGCTCCGCCCGTGACACTTGGCGCGCGCGGAGCGCTCCCCGACTAATCGTTGCGGGGAGCGCTCCTCAATTAGTGATTTCGGGAATATACTATTTGACGCTAATTGCGGCAAATTGTCGAAGGAACGCACAGGGAACATTAGCGAGCGAGCGACATGGGCCGGCCCACTACTGGTGGATTACCGTGCTACTGTATCCCGGTTTTGGGAACCTTCTTCCCTGAATCGCATTTTTCTTTTTGGCCAGTTTTCCTTTTTTTGTTTTTTGTTTTTTGTTTTTTTCTTTTCTTCGTCTTCCGCTTTTCTGTTTCTTTTTCTTCTTTCTTATTTTTTTTCCTGTTTTCTGTTTTTTTGCTTTTTCGTTTATTTTCTTTTTCAAGTTTATTTTTTGAAGACCATCTTCCGAAAGTTGTTGAAATTTCAAAAAATGTTCCTGTTTTGGAAACAATTCAAAATTTTAAAAAATGTCCGTGTTTTAAATTTCTTTTCATAAATTCAAAAAGTGTTCCTTTTTAAAAAATTTGTTTGCATTTGTGAAATCCACGAAAATTGTTCACATTTTTTGAAAATTGTTCACAAATTTAAAAAATGTTCGCATTTTTAAAATATTCTAAAATTGTTCGCATTTTTGAAATCTTCGAAAATTGTTCTGGAATTTTAGAAAAATTCTCTTGTATTACAAAAAATGTTTGAATGTTTTTTTTCAAATTTTTTACAATGTTCAAAAAATATTCCTGCGTTAAAAAATTGTTCACAAATTAAAAAAATTGTTCATGTTTTCATTTTTTTCAGTAGTTTCAGAAAATGTTCTGGAAGTTTGAAAAAATGTAAAAAAAATATTTTTTGTTCACAAAATCAAGAAATGTTCCCTCTTTCCAAATTTGTTCACATCATCAAAATGTTTATGTTTTACAAAATTTGCTCAAAAATTCAGAAAATGTTTTGTTTTGAAGAAAATATTCGTAATTTTGAAAAATTCAGTTGTAGGTCCTCGGTTCGACCCAATACATGGACTATAGTTTTTTGGACTTTTTGTGAATTAATGTTCCAGTTTTGTCGCTGTCGTATGTGTCTTTAAATGTTGCGCTGTGAATTGAACATGAGAGCGTCTATGTGCGAGTGGTTTGGACGCCTGGCCAGTTGGTACGAGGTCACCGATTCAAGTTTCAGCGGTAGTGCTATTCGTTTTTGTTTTTTTTTTTTTTTTTTGCGTTTTTTCATCTCGAGATGCCGCCACGTGCAACTGTAAACGGGCTGGCCCAGGCTAGCCGCTCCTGTGCGAAGGGCAGGCACTTTGTCGCAGCGAGCAGCGTACAGTAGCTCCCGGAAGAGTGCATGAGATGCAGACTCGCTGCAGCTGCCTTGCTGGCATACGCATTTCTTTTAGAAAAGGAGGACGACCTCCGGCCTCTGCATCTGGATGATGCATACGGTCATTTTATTAATTACTAGTAAGCTTGCATATGCAACGCACGTTAAATGTTGACCATACATATATAAATTTGATTAATACACAATGTTGTTATGTCAGTCAAGTAGTTTTTCTAGAAATGAGACATCATGTGGTCTGGTAGGCTGCAAAAGCAAAAGAAATCTAGTTATGATTGAAAAGCAACCTTGCATTGTATTCAGTACGTGGGGATGCAACTCTACAACTGGTCTAAATACCATTGTGTAAGCAATGGTAACTAAAACCTGGGGAAAAAGATAAAGAAATAGTTAAATCAACAGATACTATAATATGAGGTTGCTAACCAAATGCTTATATAAACCTGCAAATGGCCTTGATAAGGTAATATGAAATTTCCGGTAGTCAATTACGTGTTAAAGATAAACATAACTCACACTTAAACGACTACTAAAATACAAAACAAATATCTCACATAAAAAATTTAATGGCATTGAACCAATATTCTGAAGTAAAATCTTAACACGAAACAATTTTAAGGGGCCACTTTTGACAATCAAAGGAGCTAGCTCTATTATGGAGTGGCATTACAATTTACGACATAGCCTCCGGTCACTAATGTGCAGGGAAGGATTTTTTTTAGAACGAAGGCTCGAGAGAGAGCCCGGCTTTGAATTAACAAAGCCATCAACCGGCCAGGAGTTACATCGGACAGCACCTTACAAGAGGAAAAAAGAAAAAGACGGCAGATACATGGTGCTACTAGACAACTTATAAACCTCAACAACACCAAGCACTACAAAATAATGGACAACAAAGCTTCGCTTGATGTCGATGAAGTCCCCAGCCGCAGAATGAGCACCATAGGTGGAGCGGAAGCACTAACAAGATGAGACCCATCATAGGCAGGAAGCATGCCCTCATCTGCACCAGGAGTGGTGAGCTGCAACAAACTACCTGAAACCATCTCCGAAGAGGACCCCTGCCCCTCGTCCTAGCTCGAAGGACGCCGTACCATCAGAAGATGGGGAAGCTCACCCAGCAGGGGCAGGATTGTACACAGGTGTGCTAAAAATTAACCTCTCTAAGAAGAAAAGACAAAATAGAAGAACAAAAGGCTTGGCTCAACTCAATTTCTGACAGGAAACCGATAATCTCCATCTATTATGTTTTCTTGAGTTCCACATCTCCACCAGTACCCGACAATCAGATTCAAAGGCAACATCAGGCCATTCTTCCTTGTTTTAATAGCAATGTAGTAATATAACAGAGGCAACAGAGATGTCAGACAAAAAACAAACTGAAACTCTAAATAGATTATGCATGTTTGGTCTTTAAATGGGGAACTTTTCCCTGATTCTAAGGGAGATGTAGCTGGATGATGATTCTCCATTTGTGACAGGCTAAAACCATGGGGAAGTAATGAAATCAGTAGAATAATATCCGTACTGAGAAGCTCTTGAATGTTTTTATTCCAGCTTGACATCTACATTGATCTGGAATGCAGACTTTCGCTCATACATTGATAAGATCGACCAGACTAAACCAGCGTTGAAAGGTTCCATCACAAGAGTTAACCTAGATGGAACACTATATATAGAAAAGGCATAGGGATCAGGCAAACAGAAGTTCTACAAATTGCTTTTATGTCACATGTCACAACAAGTAACCTGAATGATAAGCCTCGTTCTTGCTTTCAATACAAGTTCTACAGATTGCTTTGCTTTAGAAGGTCTCAAGTATGATTGTTTACATAAACTCAACAAACATAACTATTCGTTCTGATGGTTAAGAAAGAAAATAGCAGATTAAGTTGTTGGAGCTCAGTTGATTGTCCTCATAATCCTACTATAAATTGGCTTGTGCATCAACTTAAATACTTATGCATCTCTATCTAGCTGTGTACAATTAAGCATGCGAAAAAAGAACACATTTTAGGCATCAGTGCCAACTGATCCCTCAAATATGATATTAATTCTACAAATGGAAATGATAAGGTTTGTTTTTCTCAATCTGGGGGTATAAGATGCAATAATAAAGAGATAATGTTAGTCTTTGTTCATCAATTGAGAGGCAGCTATACTAAATCCAACTGAAAAGGCCAACAATAATAAATAGGTAAGCTGCTCACTGCTCACGGCTTCATGCATATATTCTCCATGGCTGCCACGGTCTAATTGCACTTGAATCAAACAACGCAACTTCACATGAGTGACCAATGACATCACATCATACATAAGTCAAAGGATGCAGCATACATGGATAGAAAAACATGCATAGAAAAATGGCAGGTGCATATCCCATACTTAACCACTACCAAAATACCAAATAATGTTGATCCGATCTAATCAAACTCTACTCCTTCCAGCAACAAGCTACATTTGAACTGAATTGCACAAGCAACTAACCTTCTAACCTTCTTGGAAACCTGGATCACCTCCCTGAACCTTGGGTGCACATTAGCGCTTATCTCCATGGGCCTGTTCAAAATCATGTGAACACACTTAGAACCCTGTCATTCTTTTGATTCCAGTGTACCGAGCTTGATATGGTTTGAGGGCTTCTAGATCATGTTTAGAAATGTCATCTTGTAAACATTTTTAAGCAGGAACCAGGGAACTTAATGTAGTTACAAAGACACCATGTCTGACCAAGCGCCAATGCCAGCTCTAAACGCGGTCACCATTTTTCAGCAGGAACTTAGTTCATGTACAATCCGAAAGCATGCACTTAAGTTCCCTTCCATCCCGCAATCCAAAAAACATGCACGTAAGTTCCCTTCCATATGCAATCTAAGAACATGTACTTAAGCAGGCTAGTCTAAAAACCTGCACTTAAGCAGCTCTAATTCGTCTCTACTCCAGCTCCTTCCTTAATCCACCACCTGCTCCATCTCCTTCCTCAATCTGCCTCGAATCCCTTGTACCGCATATCCTGAAACAAATCATCATCAATAAACTTTAGTATCTTCGATGAAGAATTATGGAGGTATACTCTACCGCAAAGTACCGACCTGAAGTTGAGTAGTGGCCTTAGAGACATAGATCTAAAACTGATAGGCTCAATAGTTGGTAAGGAACTCTCATATAATTAGAGAAAAGGTATGCAAACTTTTTAAGTTAGCAAGTGCTATCAGCTAGCACCATGACTGTCTCTGTTTGTGTTCGTCGAACATGCTACAATATAGTACAAAATAAATAATTTTGATGAATACAGAGTAATAATGAGTAAGCAGAACTGTTAAGCTTAATCAATAAAAAGCCTAAAGCTCCCCAGCCGAGCCTAGACCTGTCAATGTAAATGTATCATATTCTGTCTACACATGGTGCATACCAATCTCTTCGTCATCTCGACCTACACCGCAAACTTATTAAACTCCTATCATCAAAATTTATCTCATGACATTATCTAGCACTTAGTTGGTCTTACCTGGCTATGTCTGCCGGTCTGGCCGTCACATGGCCCTCCTCAGGAGAAGCACGCGTCAGCGCCATTCAGGCTGTCCATCGTGCAAGTCCAGAAATAAGAAGGTGCGAGACTAGAAATTCATCCGGCAACAACTACCATTCTTCACCGTTGGAATAAGTTAACAACCGCCACATCGAACCCGTGCTAAATACATGACCCACCTTCAGTTTCCTGGCTAACTATGGACACGTGAAATGAGTAAGAGAAGATTGATAACTGAATAACCATGAAATTACAACAAGAATAATTCAGGAGACGGAAGCTACTGAACCCCGTTACAAAGAAACAAAGTCATACAAAGTCATACAACAATAAGACTAAAGCCACCAACTAAGCAACACCTGTCGCTATCCCTATCCAGTTGATGAAGGGGTGCTGAAAGTCTGAGCCTAATACCAAACAGACCTCGCAGCCAAACCTAACATCTAAGACTTGAGCTCCCAACCAGGACGCCTGCAGGGTATGGGCACCCATCGGTTCGGCGTGCTCCTCAACCAGGACACTTGCCGGGTATGAGGCCGTCGCAGCCACCTGCCACCAATCCATCTTCAGAGCTGTACTGCTGCATCAACCTTGCACGGTCTAGCTGCCGCCGACGCCACCATGACGCCAGGCAACGTCACCCTCCCGCGCGAGTCCATCTCCGCTCATCAGGCGCCAAGTCTCCACTACGCCACGCCGCCGAGATCCGCTGTCATCAATGGACCAGATGAATCACCGCTCCTCCTCTTGTCCCCTCCAACCAGCACTTGCTCCAAAACAATGCCCCCAAGAGGGAGAACGATACCGAAGGCACCGTCATCGTCCGATCCGGTAGACCCAGATCTAGGGTTTCCCCCGGAACTTCCCGATCAGGTTGATGTGACCTGCAACGACGATGCCTCCAGAAGGGAACGACGTCTGAGACGCCGCCATCGTCCGCCAAGACCGCAGTCAGGCGCGATTTTCACCGGAAGCCACGTCTTCCCGACCTCGCGGCTGGCTGGAACCGGGCGGAACCTCGCCACGAAGACGTATGTCGCCGTCGGTACTCCGGCAAAGATCCGGCATCTCCTCACCGGTCCCTCCACGCGCCGCCGGTCGGCGGAAGGCCTCCCCGCGACGGATCCAAACGGGGCGTTGGATCCGCAGTGACCGCCGTCACCATCACGACCAGAACAGCCCACCCTGCCGGCTAGGGCGCTGCCATCGCCGCCGTCCAATCAGGGCCGCCGCTCCGCCGGCTTTGGTGCTCCAGCCCCCGCCGCATAGCCTGGAGTCGCCGTCCCAACCGCTGTCGTTGGATCGCACGAGAGGAGCCGCCCCTGCCGCCTCAGATGGGATCCGCTGCATCCGCCCGCCCAGATGCCTTCGGCACCGGGCCTGCCGCCACCACGGCCCACGCCGGCGACAGCGGCGGCAGGAGGAGGCGTGCTGGCGGCGCTAGGGTTTCGGGGCCCCTGGCGCCGCCCAAGGGGAGGCGACGCGAGGGGAGGGGGAGGCGACGCCTGCTGGCATACGCATGCAGCAGCCTTTGTAATGTAACTAGTGGCTGGGGCGCCACCTGGTGGCGCCTCTTAAGGCGGTCCTGTGCGCACTTGTATTGTTTGAGTGCCTCGGCTCATGCTATGTGTCCATTTTACATAGCAGCACAATCTTGTCAACCTTGTCATGTACAGCTCCAACGAAATCTTTATGCTTTGACTATGAGATGTAAAGACTCAGGCATGATGAAAAGAATAAAAGTAGCATGAATACCTTGAATTTTGAAAGTTTGGCTTACGCATAAACATTTTAAAATCACAAGATCAGAGTAATAAACAGAACCCTGTTAGCATTTAGTCTTTGTGGTTGTCCACCACTAATATACATGCACACGCTAGCGAAGGACACAAAAGGAAGCACCTCAACATGTAAAGTTATTTGCAAAAATAGCACTGATTTCTCGATTAAGCTTAAGTGGGAGTCTTTGTAGCACAAAATGAGAAAGATTGCACAAGTGTGGAATTAACAAAGGATATACTTCAGTTATAAGACAACACGTAAGTTTTGTGTGATCTAACTTGAGGACAATGATTACATGTCAAAAAAGGTTTCGAGCTTCGACAGCTCACCTTCACCACTGTTCCTAACACTGCATCAGTGTAATCAACCATTAGATCAGAATACAAATTGAGACCTGCTTCTCTGCAGACGCCTTGTTCTTATTCAACATGAACGAATATATACAAGTCACTTGCATGATAAGATAGAAATGGGTAACAACTAACAATAACAATAATATCTTCTCCCGGTAAGTGGATCCTAATAAACTAAACTAAAATGTTAGTAGTGTTTCATCCAGACGGTATTGCTCTACTTAAAGCCTTGTTGAAATCTACATACCCTAGGATTGGCATCATTTCTGTACGAGCAGAGACAGGATAGGCGCTCATGCAAAGAACCAGTGAAATGTGCATCTTATATTTTTACACATTATCTAAGAATACATCCACCGGTGCTTCACCCTTCGGGACATTCTGGCTATGTCATAGGACAAATCTTGCAACAGATCAATCAAAGAAAGGTCCATGACAACAAGACATTCTGACACTCAAATAATAAGTGTTCATCTAGAAGCATGTGAATCGCTAAGGATGGTTAATAGCCTAAGACAGGTTGTGGGCTTGTGGCCTATGTTGGTTATTAAAAAAAGGCAGCAGACCAATATTAGTTGTGTGGAACTAATTGGAAGGTATCTTTTAGTCAGGGTTACAAAACAAATATTCAAGTTTATAAAAGACATCAGACTAATATTAGTGTCTGGAACCAATTGGATGATATCTTGAAATCAAGGACACAAAACAAATGTTCAATTTTACAAGGAGAGGCGCCAGCAATGATGACTGCATAAGTGAGCCATTAGTATCCTACTGGCCTTCCTTCTAGCAGATGACTATACAATAGATTAATAACTGACCAATCACGGGAAAACTTTATCAAACCAGAGTTCCTAGAGACATGAAAAACTAATGGTCAGTAATCGCCCTAGTTCACCTGGCAATCAGTCAGCTTGTGTACACACAAATTCAGGCAAAATCCAAATATTCTCGGTCTAGAAAATACAGCGCATTTCCACTCTGAATTGAACAAGTTGTAGACTATCTTCCCTTGATTCCAAATTACCAGCCGAGATTGCACAAACTGTAAAGGGGAATAGGAACAGGCTTTCAGCCAACTCACCGGTACTTGACGGCCTTGCACTATTTGCGCCTAAACGTCGTTGGCCCGAAGCACACCGCGCGGACGCCGGCTACGGCCGATGGAGGCGCCGGTGCCTCCACGACCTCCTCCTCCCGTGGCGTCCACATCAGCGCCTCCGGCACCTCCGCCACATGCAGCACGCAGGGAACAGCTCGGAGCAGTACGTGAGCACCGACTCCCGCTCCGCTAGGTCGGATTCCTCGGCTGCGAGGCATCGCACCTCCTCCCTGCGCTCCGTGCCGCGCCGCAGCAGCAGCGTCATCACTAGCACCACGATATAAGCCGAACCTTTAATTTCAGTATCTTATGAAATCATGAAACAAACTCTTTTGGGGTATCAAGACAAGTGGAATCAAATCTTCAGAACACAAGAAGTATGACAAGTAATCAGCAGTGATTCACATCAAAATTGCATAATATCCTCACCTGCTACTGGCTCCTCCCCTCTACATCACCACCCGGGGCAACCGCCGCCACCACCGCCGCTATGGCCATCTTCTGGATCCCGGTCAGCGGCTGCGACCTTGTGGCGGGTGCTCCGCCTCCTTGTCTCTAGATACAACTTGACCAGCGGTTGAAACTGAGGGAGCCCTTGATCTGGAACCTGACGGAGCCATCGACGCCTTGAGGAACATGGCCCCCTCCTTCGGCACCGAGACGAGGGCCGAGTCCTGCTCGGGGGCGGGCAGAGATGCGCGGAGCAGCTCCGGGCAATGGTGGAGAGGACAATCAATGGCCGCCGCTCCGGCGGGCTGTGCGTGTGGCAGCGGCTAGGAACCCTAGCCTCGCGGTCGATGGCGTCCCTGCCCCCACCTCCATGAATCCTGATTGAGAAGTGAAAGGGGAAGGAGACGAGGCCACGGAGAGGGGGAGGGGGGCTGGGATGGGGAGATGCGGCGGCGGCGGCGGCGTGCTTGGGTCGAGGGAGTCGTGGAGTGTGGAGGAACCGGTGTGGAGTTCCTTCATAGGGAAGGAAACGAGACGAAGGCACAGTGAAATCGATGTGCACACCACCAGCCCTCAGACCTTCTACCTCGCTTCGTTTTTTCTCTCTCGTCAACACAGTAACAGGGACACGTGGACAGCGCGGTTACTCCCCCTTAATGCACACCTTATTGTTTTGAATTAGCCCAACCGAATGCCCACATTAGCTGAATTGATTGATCGATTCCCAATTTTCCATACACGTTGTGCTATACGTATACATACCCAGCAGGCCGCACGTAGCCACGTACCCCTTCCTTCCTCCTTGAATACACATTAGCTGAAGTCCGCAAACTGGAAAACCATCTCGTTAAAGCATCTACAGCTGTGATGGCCAAATCCGGCACCTCAAACACTCACGGACACGTCTGGGCGCGTCCGCGGGCATTTACCGGGCACGTCTCAGTTTACCACTTTACTTCCGCGTATCTCATATTCAGCGTCTCATATCCATACTACACATGCAACATTGATTTATCATGCGTGATCAAATGACGGGCAACAAAAATCGGCTGCAAAGGAACACAAGATCAGTTCCAAACGGACATTAACAAACTTCTCCACATACAAAAGATTATAATTCGTCACCTGACAAGTTCTTAAATTTCTACAACTAAAAACGATATAAACAATGCAGAGGGGGCGGAACCACCACTTCGGCACTTCCTCACCCGGCCTTTGCCCTTCCGGTCGCCGGCGCAGCTGTAGGCATCTGTGGCTGGCGGAGGGCGTTGGTCGTCCGATGAGAAGGTGCAGCTGTCGCCGTTGTCGGAGTCGGAGTCGGAGAGGACGATGAGCCCCTTCATCTGACGGACTGCCCTATCCTACTCCCGCTTCAACCTAGCGACCCGAGCCTTCTCTACTGCTGCCTCTTTCACCTCGCACTTTGACTGCTCAATAGCAAGCTGAAACGCCTTGGCATTTTTCTGTCGGAGCCGGCGAACGTCCGTATCCGCCGTCGTGAGGGAGCGGTGATAGATCCATCCGAGGAGATGCGCGTCCTCGTTGAGGTCCGCCTTTGTCCCGCGGCGGCAGCACGCGGACTACTTAACCGCGTCCATCTCCTGTGTATGCTGTCCTGGCGTCGCTGCGCATGGGTCCGGAAGTGTCCAGCTCCGGCGTTCGCGTTGCACTGGCACGGGAGCTGCGGCGGCGTTCCGGGTCCTGAGCTGCCGCCGGTCTCCAGACGCCAAGCACGAGAGGAAAAACTTATTTTCTTTGGCGAAGTCTCCCATGCACTGGCACGTAATTGGCAAAACAATCCTGCACCAGTACTAGTATACGTAGATAATACATGCGCATGCCAAGCACTAGTACTAGTATACGTAGATAGCACATGCACATGCGAAGCGCTAGTACTAGCAGCCTTTGCTCGTGGATACCGGAATGGTACATGTACATGCACATGCACATGCAGCAGCCAGCCAGCACGTGCTGCAACGAGGTCCCGTACACTTTTCGGGGAGCCTCCCAACGACCAACGTCACTTGGTGCCTTCTCAGCTGTCCCGTTACCCGTCGCGCTTTGGACGCTTCCTACGGATTTTGTTTTTTATTTTATTTTTTTGCACACGTTTTTGGCTTTTTAAACTGTTTTTTTTTTTACATTTTGATTTTCTATGGGTCTTCCTTAGCTTTTGGGTAAAAAAATTAAATTTTTTTTCTTGAAAAAAACACATTTTTTCTTTCACGAGACTCACGGTTTTGCTTCTGCGAAAGGTACGGTTGTGCTTTCGCGAGAGTCACGGCCGTGCCTTTCGGAAAAGGAAAAAAAATATGGTTTCTGTTTTTCTTTTCCTTCCGTGAGAGGCACGGTTTTGCTTCCGCGAGAGGCACGGTTGTGCTTTCCCGAAAGTCACGGCCGTGCCTTTTGGAAATGAAAAAAAAACACGTTATCTGTTTTTTTTCCTTCCGCGAGAGGCACGGTTTTGCTTCTGCGAGAGGCACGATTGGGCTTTCGCAAGAGTCACGATCGAGCCTTTCAAAAAAGGAAAAAAAACGTGTTTTCTGTTTTTTTTTCTTCCACGAGAGGCACGGTTTTGCTTCCCCGAAAGGCACAGTTGTGCTTTCGCGAGAGTCACGGTCGTGCCTCTCGGAAACTGAAAAAAACGCGTTTTCTGTTTTTTTTCTTCCGCGAGAGGCACGGTTGTGCTTCCACGAGAGTCACGGCCTTGCCTCTCGGAAACAGAAAAAAAAACGCGTTTTCTGTTTTTTCCTTTTGTGAGAGCATGGTTTTGCTTGCGCGGGAGACACGATTGTGTTTTCGCGAGAGGCACGGGCGTGCCTCTTTCGGAAAGGGAAAAACCCGTGCTCCCGGATCGGTTTTTTCGTCCGGTTTTTTCGTGAAAAAAAAGTTCATCAAAACCTATCAACATGGGATCTAGTTTTGAAGATCTCGACGCAAGGAATCCAACGATGAAAATGGTTCAAGATTTGGACGCATGGTTTAAGAGATAAAACGTTTTGAATAAACGGATCTATGAAAAAGGGAAAACTCTCAGGTTGCGACAAGTGGCGCACATGCAGCGGCCACTTGTTGCAACCTGGGGAGGTGGGAGTGATCTTTGTAGGACGAGACTTGCCTGCTTCCCGGGCATGTGCCCATCCGTGCTCCCGCGTACGTGGCTTGATTTGATTGGAACAAAATAAGACCCGGCCCCACCCTCTTAAAATCAGGGGGGAGATGATTAGATTAGAAAGGAAAAAGAAAAAAAGACAGCCGTAGGATGAAGTGGGAGCACGGATAAGAGCATGGGAAAGGAACAGGCAAGCCGGGTCAATCTTTGTAACGAGTGCTTCTCAACTAGTGATTTCGCACTCTTCGGCCTTCATGAGGCAGAAGACCTCTTCGGTCTACACACGACAGAAGATCATCTCTTCGGCCCAGTCCATCTGCTCTTTGGCCCACAGAAAGCCAAAATGTGTTCTTCGGTCTAAGCGAGACCGAAGGGTTCATCTTCGGCCTACAGAAGTCCAACCGGGTCATATAATTGCAATTTACGGATCATGTCATATATTATTGAATTTTTTTTATAAAAAAGATCGATCATCTGCACTGCACCAGGCCGAACCATGACATCAAGCTGACTATGAGTCAAGATCATTGTCGAGATACACGATAAGCGACATCTACATCATCCACACGCCAGGCCGGTGTGGACAGAGATGCAATTCTCCATCGACTTTTCCGGCAAGACACGGCATCGACATTTCGTCGCCGCTAGGGATGCCTTCAAGCGACTCATCATGTCGACACGCCGCTGCAACGACATTGCCGGCACTTCATCACCAAGGTCTTCACCAACGCGGTCTTCATCACCATCATCGTCAACACACCGCCACCACGTCGTCCACAAGATGGACATCTAGCGTCCTCTGACAGACTTCTCTACAAAACGCGACCTGGACGACGGCAATGACCGTGTCACGACAACAACATCACGCACGTTATCCACGACAACACGACTGCATCGACACGGCGTCACTATAGTGACGACCCCTACACGGCCACACGGTTTTGGCAAAACCGATGTGTGCTCGATGGGCTTCCTTCGGTCTTGGCAAAACTGGTGGACTCATCACCGACGGCACCCTCTGACATCCGCAAGGTGTATCGTCCACGTTTGTAGCTCCGTCATAGCGCATTTTTTTTCCGTGTCCGGTTTTGTGCGGCTTCATCATTCACGACGACTACTACATCGGCCATGACTACTACGACCACGACTACATCACGATCGGCGACCTCGGCATCGACCACACGACTACGTCTACAACAACACATCGGCAACAACTCCAGTGACTGCGGGAGGGAATAGAGGAGAGACACGGAGGTACTAGAAAGGGACGCAGTCACCGCCCTAGGTGCCGACCCATCAGAGACAGAGTGATGATGGCGAAGCGGAGAAGATGACAAAAGCGCAAGACTTCAAATTCAGTTGCAATCGTCCGCATTACTCCCGCTACGACTGAGGAGGGATGTTAAAGATATAATATTTGGGAGTTAGAGATATATATGTATTAGAGATAAAATAGGTTTAGACAACCTTGTCTTGTACTCCAAGCCTATCCCTCCCTCGTGTACTATATATAATCCATCTTGAGGGTCAGATCAACGTAACACAATATTCATCCATCCTACAATTTCTACAGGTATCTGTACCTAGCAATGGCAAAATTTTGGCGGCTGTGTTTATCTTCTGGGGTTCACTATGGGAAAGAATGGCTACTCCGGGCACTTGATCCGTTGAGCGATTTGGAAAATTGCATGATGCTTATGACTTTTTGGAGAGCATGGCATGTCTGAAATGAAGTTACCCACGATAAACCTGCTCCACCATATGGAATCATTGTTATGCATTAAGATGAATTCACATATTGATCCGGTGAAAGGGAAGGTGGTAATCTCATATAGACCGGCCAAACCCAGGGTCAAACATTCTGTTGTTGAACTAGGGTGACCTCCAATGCAAGGTTAGGTAAAATTGAACACTGATAGATCTTATGTTGCTAGTGAATTGGCCAGGGCTGGAATTATTTTGCGCGATTCTACAAGTGATATTATTTTCTCACCATGTCGTGCCTTGTTCGCTTGTGAGATGCTTTGGAGGCGGAGTTATGCACATGCATGGAGGGGCTGTCATTTGCCATACAGAGAAGTGACTTACCGGTGAACACTGAGATGGACTCGCTAACTGTCGTGGTTCTAAGTCTGACAGTAGAATGGGGGTAGGAATGTAGAGGCAAGATCCTAGCTATGGAGGAGTTGTACACGCAAGTTTTACGAGTTCAGGCCCTTCTCGGAGGAAGTAACAACCCTACGTCTCGGAGCCCGGAGGCGGTGACTGGATTATAAGCGTGTGAGTTACAGGGGGTGCGAACCCTTATCCCAGAGGAGGGGGGTGGCTTATATAGAGTGCGCCAGGACCCCAGCTCCCCTCCGTTACATAGGATTCAATGTACATAAAGAGGTGGCGTTACAGGTAATGCCTGCAATGAAGTGCTACAAATGATCATTAAATATATTAGTAAATGCCCGACCGTTGTTGCGTAGAGCGGCTTTAGGTCTTCTTATATGTCGAGTGGTTTGATGGTCGAGTGACCTGGATAAAGAGGGGTCTCCGAGTGAATGGTAGGTCGAGTGGATTTCACTCGACATCTTTGCTGGATCCCTTCTTCTGATTCTTGAATTTCTTTGCTCTTAGGACAAGGACCTTAGGTAGGACGTATAGGTCAGGCCTATTACCCTACCCCAGGTTTGTGTTCTCATCATTAGCCCCCGAATGGATCGAGGTTTGAGTGAAAAAGAAGGATGAAGTGGACCTTGCTTTTACTCTTGCTTTGACTTGTCTTTATCTCCAAGGGGAGGCCACTTGTTAGAACTTCAGCTTCGTTTCAGTCGCCTTGATCGATTCAGAAATTGCTGACTGGTTTATACAATGTCATCCGTCGAGTGATATCTCTGACATGAAATCTTTGGTGTGATCGGTTGTAAAGGATACCGGATTTCACGGGATTCGAAATTTTGGTGGAAGCGTGCCAGGCGGAGCGCTCCGCGGCAAGTGGAGAAGATAACTAGGACGTTTCGATTTCCACGTCACCTTTTTCGCCACGTATCTCGTGTGCGACTGTTGGGGGATTTGACAGGATCGCTCGGTCCCATGCATGAGCCACTCGGAAGTAGGCCTTTAAAAACGGCGAGGCCGAGGCGCCTACACTGTGCGCGTCCATTTCCCTTCTTCCTCCGCTCGCATCTCCACTTCGTCCAGCCTCTCCATTCTCGACGTCGTCGCTCCGCCGCCATGAGGAAGGAAAAAACGGTGGCGCTAGAGCGTGCAAAGAAGGCGACGGGGGCGGCAAAGAACAAGAAGATGAATCGGGGGTCTTCATCGCGCTCGGGGCTGCCGTCGGGTTGGATCCAAGGAGACTGGATCCAATCTTCGCTTCGGCAGGAGGACCTAGACGATATGGCCGAGTTAGGGCTGATCGTCCATAAGTCTGTGCGTATGCCGGGGGGGGAACGGAGCCGCAGCCGCGCCCGGGTGAGTGTGTTCTGCTCGCCACTCATGTCGACTGCGGCTTCTCTCTTCCACCACATCCCTTCTTTCAAGGTTTCCTGAATTTCTTTGGGGCCCAACTCCACCATTTTACTCCCAATACCATCACATATCTTGCTGCGTTCGTATCCATGTGCGAGAATTTCCTGGGGTGCCGACCGCACTAGGGTCTTTTCAAGCACATCTTTACCATCCGATCCCAAACTGTGAAGAAAGTGAACTCGAACGACGAGAAGACCCATGTTATTCAAATGTGTGGGGGTCTGGGTATTCAGAAGAGGAAGAGGATTTCTTTCCCTTCGATGACTCTTCCGGAGTCGGTTAGGGGCTAGCAGTCGACCTGGTTCTACTGCCAGGATATCGCGACCCCAGGCCAGTCGACCGGGCTTCCCCCTTTCTCTTTTGACCGTGTTCAAACTCCATCTTCATTGAAAGTGACTGCTGCAGAGAAGGCGGAGACGAGCATGCTAGTCGAGAAAGTAGTCCAACTGATCAACCAAGGTGTCACCGGCATGGACCTGCTCGAGGTGTTCCTCAGTCGGCGGATTCAACCTCTCCAAGCTCGTGACCATTCCATGTGGCTGTACTCCGGGGCTGGTGACACTGCTCGGGTTCATCCGGAGGAGGTGGCGGCCAAAACAGTGGTCGAGTGGTTGAGGGGCATGATACGTCTCCAACGTATCTATAAATTTTGATTGCTCCATGCTATATTATCTACTGTTTTGGACTATATTGGGCTTTATTATCCACTTTTATATTACTTTTGGGACTAACCTATTAACCATAGGCCCAACCCAGAATTGCTGTTTTTTTTGCCTATTTCAGTGTTTCGAAGAAACGGAATATCAAACGGAGTCCAAACGGAATAAAACCTTCGGGAACGTGATTTTCTCACCGAATATGACCCAGGAGACTTGGACCCTACGCCAAGGAAGCTTCGAGGTGGGCACGAGGTAGGGGGCGTGCCCTACACCCCCAGGCGCGCCCCCACCCTCGTGGGCCCACCGAAGCTCCACCGACGTACTTCTTCCTCCTATATATACCTACGTACCCCCAAACGATCAGATACGGAGCCAAAAACCTAATTCCACCGCCGCAACTTTCTGTATCCACGAGATCCGATCTTGGGGCCTGTTCCGGAGCTCCGCCGGAGAGGGCTGTCATCACGGAGGGCTTCTACATCATCATAGCCTCTCCGATGAAGTGTGAGTAGTTTACCTCAGACCTTCGGTCCATAGTTAGTAGCTAGATGGCTTCTTCTCTCTTTTTGAATCTCAAAACAATGTTCTCCCCCTCTCTTGTGGAGATCTATTCGATGTAATCTTCTTTTTGCGGTGTGTTTGTTGAGACCGATGAATTGTGGGTTTATGATCAAGTCTATCTATGAATAATATTTGAATCTTCTCTGAATTCTTTTATGTATGATTGGTTATCTTTGCAAGTCTCTTCGAATTATCCATTTGGTTTGGCCAACTAGATTGGTAGTTCTTGGCATGGGAGAAGTGCTTAGCTTTGGGTTCGATCTTGCGGTGTCCTTTCCCAGTGACAGAAGGGGCAGCAAGGCACGTATTGTATCGTTGCCATCGAGGATAACAAGATGGGGTTTATTTCATATTGCATGAATTTATCTCTCTACATCATGTCATCTTGCTTAAGGCGTTACTCTGTTTTTAACTTAATACTCTAGATGCATGCTGGATAGCGGTCGATGAGTGGAGTAATAGTAGTAGATGCAGGCAGGAGTCGGTCTACTTGTCTCAGACGTGATGCCTATATACATGATCATACCTGGATATTCTCATAACTATGCTCAATTCTGTCAATTGCTCAACAGTAATTTGTTCACCCACCATAGAATACTTATGCTCTTGAGAGAAGCCACTAGTGAAACCTATGGCCCCCGGGTCTATTATCATCATATCAATCTCCATCACTTTTATTTTACTTTGCTTTTTTACTTTGCCTTTTACTTTTCACTTTGCATCTCTATATCAAAAATACCAAAAATATTCTCTATCAGATCTCACTCCCGTAAGTGACCGTGAAGGGATTGACAACCCCTAATCGCGTTGGTTGCGTTGAGCTATTGTTTTTGTGTAGGTACGAGGGACTTGAGTGTGGCCTCCTACTGGATTGATACCTTGGTTCTCAAAAACTGAGGGAAATACTTACGCTACTCTGTTGCATCATCCTCTCCTCTTCGGGGAAATCCAACCCAAGATCAAGAGGTAGCAAGAAGAATTTCTGGCACCGTTGCCGGGGAGTCTACGCAAAAAGTCAACATACCAAGTACCCATCACAATCCCTATCTCCCGCATTACATTAGTTGCCATTTGCCTCTCGTTTTCCTCTCCCCCACTTCACCCTTGTCGTTTTGTTCACCCTCTCTCTCCCAATCTCCTTCTCCTTCTCCTTCTCTTTTTCCATTTGCCTTTTTTCTCGCTTGCCTTTTATTTGCTAGTGTGTTGGGTTGCTTGTGTGTCGCGATGGCTCAAGATACTACCAAATTGTGTGACTTCACCAATACCAATAATAATGATTTCCTTAGCACTCCGATTGCTCCTCTTGCCAATACTGAATCTTGTGAAATCAATACTGCTTTGTTGAATCTTGTTATGAAAGATCAATTCGCCGGCCTTCCTAGTGAAGACGTCGCTACTCATCTGAATAGCTTCGTTGATTTATGTGATATGCAAAAGAAAAAAGATATCGATAATGACGTTGTTAAATTGAAGCTATTTCCTTTTTCGCTTAGGGATCGTGCTAAAGCTTGGTTTTCGTCTTTGCCTAAAAATAGTATTGATTCTTGGAACAAGTGCAAAGATGCTTTTATCTCTAAGTATTTTCCTCCCTCTAATATCATCTCTCCTAGAAACGACATTATGAATTTTAAGCAACTTGATCATGAACATGTTGCACAAGCTTGGGAGAGAATGAAATTAATGATACGTAATTGCCCTACTCATGGTTTGAACTTATGGATGATTATACAAAAATTTATGCCGGATTGAATTTTGCTTCTAGAAATCTTTTAGATTCGGCTGCGGGAGGCACTTTTATGGAAATCACTTTAGGAGATGCTACTAAACTCCTAGATAATATTATGGTTAATTAGTCTCAATGGCATAATGAAAGATCTTCTAATAAAAAAGTGCATGCGATAGAAGAAATCAATGTTTTGAGTGGAAAGATGGATGAACTTATGAAATTATTTGCTACTAAGAGTGTTTCTTCTGATCCTAATGATATGCCTTTGTCTACTTTGATTGAGAATAACAATGAATCTATGGATGTGAATTTTGTTGGTAGGAATAATTTTGGTAACAACGCATATAGAGGGAATTTTAATCCTAGGCCTTATCCTAGTAATCCTTCTAATAATTATGGAAATTACTACAACAACTCTTATGGAAATTTTTAATAAGATTCCCTCTGAATTTGAGAATAGTGTTAAAGAATTTATGAATTCACAAAAGAATTTTAATGCTTTGCTTGAAGAGAAATTGCTTAAAGTTGATGATTTGGCTAGGAACGTTGATAGAATTTCTCTTGAGGTTGATTCTTTAAAGCTTAGATCTATTCCTCCTAAGCATGATATTAATGAGTCTCTCAAAGCCATGAGAATTTCCATTGATGAGTGCAAGGAAAGAACTGCTAGGATGCGTGCTACGAAAGTTGCCTTTATTAAAGTGTGTTCTTCCAATTCCTATGAAAACCAAGATGAAGATCTAAAAGTTATTGATGTGTCCCATATCAAATCTTTGTTTTGCAATATGAATCTTGATGAAACTGAAGATGATCTTCCTTTACCTAGAAGGTGTTTCAAAAATTCGGAGTATTTAGATATTTATGATGAAATTGATGAAAGTGGGATTGAAAGAAATAAAAATCTAGATGTTGCTAAACCCACTATATTGGATTTCAAGGAATTTAATTATGAAAGTTGCTCTTTAATTGATTGTATTTCCTTGTTTCAATCCGTGCTAAATTCTCCTCATGCTTATAGTCAAAAGAAAGCCTTTACCGAACATATTGTTGATGCCTTGATGCAATCTTATGAAGAGAAACTTGAGTTGAAAGTTTCTATCCCTAGAAAACTCTATGATGATTGGGAACCAACTATTAAAATTAAAATTAAAGATCATGAGTTTTATGCTTTGTGTGATTTGGGTGCTAGTGTCTCCACTATCCCCAAAACTTTGTGTGATTTGCTAGATTTCCGTGATTTTGATGATTGCTCTCTAAACTTGCATCTTGCGGATTCCAATATTAAGAAACCTATGGGAAGGATTAATGATGTTCTTATTGTTGCAAATAGGAATTATGTTCCCGTAGATTTCATCGTTCTTGATATAGATTGCAATCCTTCTTGCCCTATTATTCTTGGTAGACCTTTCCTTAGAACGGTTGGTGCGATTATTGATATGAAGAAAGGGAACATTAGATTCCAATTTCCATTAAAAAAGGGCATGGAACACTTTCCTAGAAATAAAATAAAATTGCCATATGAAACTATCATGAGAGCCACTTATGGATTGCCTACCAAAGATGGCAATACCTAGATCTACCCTCGCTTTTATGCCTAGCTAGGGGCGTTAAACGATAGCGCTTGTTGGGAGGCAACCCAATTTTATTTTTAGTTTTTTGTGTTTTTCTTCTGTTAGGGAATAAATAACCCATATACCTTCTGTTTGGATGTGGTTTTGTGTTTTAATTAGTGTTTTGCCAAGTTAGACCTATTGGATCTTCTTGGATGATAGTTATTTGATCTTGCTGTAATTTCCAGAAACTTTGCGTTCAGTGCCCGAATTATTAAAAATCATCAGAACGTGATAAAATACTGATTACAATTTATGCTGATCAATAAACAAATTGTCTAGGTCGTCCAATTTTGGTAGAATATTTTGGGTTCCAGAAGTTTGCGTTAGTTACAGATTACTACAGACTGTTCTGTTTTTGACAGATTCTGTTTTCCGTGTGTTGTTTGCTTATTTTGATGAATCTATGGCTAGTAAATTAGTTTATAATCCATAGAGAAGTTGGAATACAGTAGGTTTAACACCAATATAAATAAAGAATGAGTTCATTACAGTACCTCGAAGTGGTCTTTTGTTTTCTTTCTCTAACGGAGCTCACGAGATTTCTACTGAGTTTTGTGTTGTGAAGTTTTCAAGTTTTGGGTGAATTCTTTTGATGGGTTATGGAACAAGGAGTGGAAAGAGCCTAAGCTTGGGGATGCCCATGGCACCCCCAAGATAATATAAGGACACCAAAAAGTCAAAGCTTGGGGATGCCCCAGAAGGCATCCCCTCTTTCGTCTACTTCCATCAGTAATTTACTTGGAGCTATATTTTTATTCACCACATGATATGCGTTTTGCTTGGAGCGTCTTGTATTATTTGTGTCTGTGTTTGTTAGTGTGCCACAATCATCCTTTCTGTACACACCTTTTGAGAGAGCCATACATGAATTGGAATTTGATAGAATACTCTATGTGCTTCACTTATATCTTTTGAGCTATGTAGTTTTGCTCTATGTGCTTCACTTATATCTTTTTGAGCGTTATAATTTTGCTCTATGTGCTTCACTTAGATCTTTTAGAGCACGGTGGTGGTTTGTTTTAAAGAAACTATTGATCTCTCATGCTTCACTTAGATTATTTTGAGAGTCTTAATAGCATGGTAATTTGCTTAATAATAATATGCTTGGTATTCAAGATTTGTGAAATTTTCTTTTGAGTGCGTTGAATACTAAGAAAAGATTGATACTTGATAATTGTTTTGAGATATGAAGATGGTGATATTAGAGTCATGCTAGCTGAGTAGTTGTGAATTTGAGAAAATCTTGTGTTAAAGTTTGTGATTCCCGTAGCATGCACGTATGGTGAACCGTTATGTGATGAAGTCGGAGCATGATTTATTTATTGATTGTCTTCCTTATGAGTGGCGGTCGGGGACGAGCGATGGTTGTTTCCTACCAATCTATCCCCCTAGGAGCATGCGCGTAATACTTTGCTTTGATAACTTCTAGATTTTTGCAATAAGTATATGAGTTCTTTCTGACTAATGTTGAGTCCATGGATTATATGCACTTTTTCCCATCCTTCCACCATTGCTAGCCTCTCTAATACCGCGCACTTTTCGCCGGTATCATACACCCACCATATACCTTCCTCAAAACAGCCACCATACCTACCTATCATGGCATTTCCATAGCCATTCTGAGATATATTGCCATGCAACTTTTCACCGTTCCGTTTATTATGACACGCTCCATCATTGTCATATTGCTAGCATGATCATGTAGTTGACATCGTATTTGTGGCAAAGCCACCGTTCATAATTCTTTCATACATGTCACTCTTGATTCATTGCATATCCTGGTACACCGCCGGAGGCATTCATATAGAGTCATATTTTTTCTAAGTATCGAGTTGTAATTGTTGAGTTGTAAGAAAAATAAAAGTGTGATGATCATCATTTTTAGAGCATTGTCCCAAGTGAGGAAAGAATGATGGAGACTATGATTCCCCCATAAGTCGGGATGAGACTCCGGACGAAAATAAAAAAGAGAAAAGAGGCCATAAAAAAGAGAAAAGGCCCAAATAAAAAAATGAGAGAAAAAGAGAGGAGGGACAATGTTACTATCCTTTTACCACACCTGTGCTTCAAAGTAGCACCATGATCTTCATGATAGAGAGTCTCTCATTTTTTCACTTTCATATACTAGTGGGAATTTTTCATTATAGAACTTGGCTTGTATATTCCAATGATGGGCTTCCTCAAAATTGCCCTAGGTCTTCATGAGCAAGCGAGTTGGATGCACACCCACTTAGTTTCTTTTGATGAGCTTTCATATACTTATAGCTCTAGTGCATCTGTTGCATGGCAATCCCTACTCACTCACATTGATATCTATTGATGGGCATCTCCATCGCCCGTTGATACGCCTAATTGATGTGAGACTATCTTCCCCTCTTTTTGTCTTCTCCACAACCACCACTCTATTCCACATATAAGTGCTATATCCATGGCTCACGCTCATGTATTGCGTGAAGATCGAAAAAGTTTTGAAAATGTTAAAGTATGAAACAATTGCTTGGCTTGTCATCGGGGTTGTGCATGATTTAAATACTTTGTGTGGTGAAGATAGAGCATAGCCAGACTATATGATTTTATAGGGATAACTTTCTCTGGCCATGTTATTTTGAGAAGACATAATTGCTTCATTAGTATGCTTGAAGTATTATTATTTTTATGTCAATATTAAACTTTTGTCTTGAATCTTATGGATCAGAATATTCTTCCCACAATAAAGAGAACTACATGGATAAATATGTTAGGTAGCATTCCACATCAAAATTCTGTTTTTTATCATTTACCTACTCGAGGACGAGCAGGAATTAAGCTTGGGAATGCTGATACGTCTCCAACGTATCTATAATTTTTGATTGCTCCATGCTATATTATCTACTGTTTTGGACTATATTGGGCTTTATTATCCACTTTTATATTACTTTTGGGACTAACCTATTAACCGGAGGCCCGGCCCAGAATTGCTGTTTTTTTTGCCTATTTCAGTGTTTTGAAGAAGCGGAATATCAAACGGAGTCCAAACGGAATGAAACCTTCGGGAACGTGATTTTCTCACCGAATATGACCCAGGAGACTTGGACCCTACGCCAAGGATGCTTCGAGGTGGGCACGAGGTAGGGGGCACACCCTACACCCCCAGGCGCACCCCCACCCTCGTGGGCCCACCGAAGCTCCACCGACGTACTTCTTCCTCCTATATATACCTACGTACCCCCAAACGATCATATACAGAGCCAAAAACCTAATTCCACCACCGCAACTTTCTGTATCCACGAGATCCCATCTTGGGGCCTGTTCCGGAGCTCCGCCGGAGAGGGCCGTCATCACAGAGGGCTTCTACATCATCATAGCCTCTCCGATGAAGTGTGAGTAGTTTACCTCAGACCTTCGGGTGCATAGTTAGTAGCTAGATGGCTTCTTCTCTCTTTTTGAATCTCAATACAATGTTCTCCCCCTCTCTCATGGAGATCTATTCGATGTAATCTTCTTTTTGCGGTGTGTTTGTTGAGACCGATGAATTGTGGGTTTATGATCAAGTCTATCTATGAATAATATTTGAATCTTCTCTGGATTCTTTTATGTATGATTGGTTATCTTTGCAAGTCTCTTCGAATTATCCATTTAGTTTGGCCAACTAGATTGGTAGTTCTTGGCATGGGAGAAGTGCTTAGCTTTGGGTTCGATCTTGCGGTGTCCTTTCCCAATGACAGAAGGGCCAGCAAGGCACGTATTGTATCGTTCCATCGAGGATAACAAGATGGGGTTTATTTCATATTGCATGAATTTATCTCTCTACATCATGTCATCTTGCTTAAGGCGTTACTCTGTTTTTAACTTAATACTCTAGATGTATGCTGGATAGCGGTCGATGAGTGGAGTAATAGTAGTAGATGCAGGCAGGAGTCGGTCTACTTGTCTCAGACGTGATGCCTATATACATGATCATACCTGGATATTCTCATAACTATGCTCAATTCTGTCAATTGCCCAATAGTAATTTGTTCACCCACCGTAGAATACTTATGCTCTTGAGAGAAGCCACTAGTGAAACCTATGGCCCCCGGGTCTATTATCATCATATCAATCTCCATCACTTTTATTTTACTTTGCTTTTTTACTTTGCCTTTTACTTTTCACTTTGCATCTCTATATCAAAAATACCAAAAATATTCTCTATCAGATCTCACTCCCGTAAGTGACCGTGAAGGGATTGACAACCCCTAATCGCGTTGGTTGCGTTGAGCTATTGTTTTTGTGTAAGTACGAGGGACTTGAGTGTGGCCTCCTACTGGATTGATACCTTGGTTCTCAAAAACTGAGGGAAATACTTACGCTACTCTGTTGCATCATCCTCTCCTCTCCGGGGAAATCCAACGCAAGCTCAAGAGGTAGCAGGGCATCACCGGAAATAAGGACAACCCCAGGGGCGCCAGGAGAGTCGGCCCTTTCAGCGACAGCAACCTGCCAGACAAGGTCTGGTCATCATCACTGAGTTTTTGAATGTATCTTCCGACTGTTTGTTGGTCCGACTGACTTATATTTGGTCCCTTGTTTTGCAGATCTACACGGAGATGTATTTAATGCCCAATGGTGAACAAGCTCTGGAGCAAGACCAAGAGGGCGAGGACAGTGTGGAGGAGAGCGGCGAGTGGGAGTCCCCAGCCGATGATGATGAAGACGAGAGCGACGAGTCGGACGATGAGGAGGTAGTCGACTCACCGCCTCGTTCTGAACATCGATCCAAGCAGCACCATGATCCCGCGGTCAGGCGCGGCAAAGCTGTGGCGTCGAATGCTCCACCTCACAAGCACGCTCGGTCCTCGACTCCAGAATTGGCTGAGAAGGTCACCAAGTAGCCCAAAATTAATCCTTCAAAGGCTCGGAAGACCTTGCCTAGAATCAAGATGGACGTCCCTGTTGCTTCTGGGTAAACGTTCTTCTCGTATTTTCTTGTTCTGACCGATTTTCTTGTTCCGACCGGTTTTCTTGTTCCGACCGGTTTTCTTGTTCTGACCGAGTGGATGATGAACCTTTATAGCCCGACCTCGGCTACGACTGATATGGACATTGACAAGACTCCAGACGACGCGGAAACTAACGACGCCGCTACCTCCAAAGCCGGTAAGTCTGCCCGATTCGAATTCATTTGGACGACTGGATTGATTGTCAGCTCTCTTTATGACTTTCTCTGTTTATTGCAGCTCCACGAGACGTTGTTGTGCTCCCGGACGATGAAGAAGAAGTACCGCTGAGAGGGAGGAGGAGGAAGGACAAGGAACTAGGCAAGAGAGCGCCTGAAGTCCAGGTTCCTCAGTCGACCGTGACGCCTGGGACGGCAGTCGAGCGACCTACAGATCCGGCTCGAACCAACGTCACCTTCGCTGTCCCGTTGTCGACTGATTGCCCATCAGGATCAGCTGCTCAGATTTCTGCTACGCCAATACAACTCCAAGCTTCAGATCCGGCGGCTGCTTCGATTACTCTGCCTTCATCACTTTTTACTGCATATCAAACTCCAGACGATCCACCGGCTGCTGCCAAGGAAGCTCTTCTTCAGTTGAATCTTGTTGTGACGCCCCCGATTCAATCGTACACTAATCATGCACGCAAATGTGTACGATCAAGATCAGGGACTCACGGGAAGATATCACAACACAACTCTAAAACATAAATCAGTCATACAAGCATCATAATACAAGCCAGGGGCCTCGAGGGATCGAATACAAGTGCTCGATCATAGACGAGTCAGCGGAAGCAACAATATCTGAGTACAGACATAAGTTAAACAAGTTTGCCTTGAGAAGGCTAGCACAAACTGGGATACAGATCGAAAGAGGTGCAGGCCTCCTGCCTGGGATCCTCCTAAACTACTCCAGGTCGTCGTCAGCGGGCTGCACGTAGTAGTAGGCACCTCCAGTGTAGTAGGGGTCGTCGTCGACGGTAGCGTCTGGCTCCTGGACTCCAGCATCTGGTTGCGACAACCAGAAAGGAAGGAAAAGGGGGAAAAGGGGGGAGAAAGCAACCGTGAGTACTCATCCAAAGTACTCGCAAGCAAGGAACTACACTACATATGCATGGGTATATGTGTAAAGGGCCATATCAGTGGACTGAACTGCAGAATGCCAGAATAAGAGGGGGATAGCTAGTCTTATCGAAGACTACGCTTCTGGTCACCTTCGTCTTGCAACAGGTAGAAGAGGGTAGATTGAAGTCCTCCAAGTATCATCTCCAAGTAACATCTCATAGCATAATCCTACCCGGCGATCCCCTCCTCATATCCCTGAGGAAAGCGATCACCGGTTGTATCTGGAACTTGGAAGGGTGTGTTTTATTAAGTATCCGGTTCTAGTTGTCATAAGGTCAAGGTACAACTCCAAGTCGTCCTGTTACCGAAGATCACGGCTATTCGAATAGATTAACTTCCCTGCAGGGGTGCACCACATAGCCCAACACGCTCGATCCCATTTGGCCGGACACACTTTCCTGGGTCATGCCCGGCCTCGGAAGATCAACACGTCGCAGCCCCACCTAGGCAAAACAGAGAGGCCAGCACGCCGGTCTAAACCTAAGCGCGCAGGGGTCTGGGCCCATCGCCCTGAGCACACCTGCACGTTGCGTGGGCGGCCGAAAGCAGACCTAGCCTAGTGGCGTTCCAGTCCAATTCGGCGCGCGCCGCTCCGTCGCTGACGTCTGAAGTGCTTCGGCTGATACCACGACGTCGGGATACCCATAACTACTCCCACGTAGATGGTTAGTGCGTATAGGCTCGTAGCCAGACTCAGATCAAATACCAAGATCTCGTTAAGCGTGTTAAGTATCCGCGAACGCCGAACAGGGCCAGGCCCACCTGTCTCCTAGGTGGTCTCAACCTGCCCTGTCGCTCCGCCACAAAGTAACAGTCGAGGGCCGTCGGGAACCCAGGCCCACCTCTACCGGGATGGAACCACCTGCCCCTTCAGCCCCCTCGTCAGAATCACTTGCGGGTACTCAATGAGCTGACCCGACTTTAGTCACCATCTGTATAGTATGTATGTATGTATGTATGTATAGTATATACCCGTGATCACCTCCCAAGTGATCACGGCCCGATAGTATAGCAAGGCAGACTGACAAGAATGTAGGGCCAATGATGATAAACTAGCATCCTATACTAAGCAGTTAGGATTGCAGGTAAGGTATCAACAGATGTAGCGACAATGTCAGGCTATGCATCAGAATAGGATTAACGAAAGCAGTAACATGCTACACTACTCTAATGCAAGCAGTATAGAGGAGAATAGGTGATATCTGGTGATCAAGGGGGGGGCTTGCCTGGTTGCTCTGGCAAGAGAGAGGGTCGTCAACTCCGTAGTCGAACTGGTCAGCAGCAGCGTCGGTCTCGTAGTCTACCGGAGAGAAGAGGGGGAAGAAATAATGAATACAGAGCAAACATAAGCAAGACGACGCAAGACATGACAAAGAGCGGTGCTAGGTGTGTTCTAACGCAGTACGAGGTGATGCTGGCGAAGGGGGAAATCATCGGGGAAAGTATTCCCGGTGTTCCGTGTTTCCGGGCAGATGAACCGGTGGTGAAATGTTGCAGGTTCACTATGCTAGGGACGCGTGGCAGACGAACGGGCTGCGTTTCCAGGTTCGTCTCGTCGTTCTGAGCAACTTTCATGTTGAAAATATTTTAATCCGAGTTACGGATTAAAAGATATGATTTTTAAAAGATTTTAACAATTTTGGAATTTAATTATTTATTTAATTAATTCGAAAAAATGTATTTATGACGTCAGCATGATGTCATGCTGACGTCAGCAGTCAACAGGGGTTGACTGAGTCAACCCTGACAGGTGGGGTCCGCATGTCATAGACTGAACAGGCTAATCAAGTTTTAATTAAGTTAACTAGTGATTAGATTAATTTAATCAGGATTAGTTAAGTTAATTAATTCTTTAGTTAATTAATTAATATTTTAATTTTTATTATTTATTTATTATTATCTTTTACATTTTTTTGTTAAAACGTTATATGCGTTGGGCCCCTCTGGTCAGTGGCACAGAGGCCCTAGCAGGTCGGGCCAACGGGCACCGATAGCGGGCGGGGGCGTCGGACGCGCCCGAGCAGGGTCCGGCAGGGCACCGGTGCAGGGGAGGTCAGTGGCCATGGCGAGGCCATTGCCGGAGCAGGGTCCGGCCGACGGCGGCGACGGAACTACAGAGGCGGGGCGGAGGGTAGTGGCCGGACGCGGCCACGACGGGCGCGCGCGGGCATGCGAGTAGGGCCGTGGGGAGCGGCGGTGCTCGGCGGGAGTGGCGGTGGTGAGCACGGCCGGAGAGGGAGGCGATGCGCGGGCGCGCGCGTCGGGCGTGGCCGGCGCGGCACGAGCGCAGCTAGGCCGTGGCCATGGTGGGGGGGAGCCGCGGGATGCGGTGGCTGCCTCACGGAGAGAGGAGGACGACCGGGGGGTTGCTCACCCGCGTTGAAGGGAAGGCCCGATGCAGGGGGGTACGCGACGGCGGGGCGAGGTGGCAGCGACGGCGAACGGCGTTGGCGTCGGGGCGTCGTTGGGGAGGAGGACGGGGACGCGAGGGCGACGGGGAGGCAGTCCGGCGAGTCGGCGGCGCGAGCTCGTGGAGGCCGTTCGGGGAGGACGAGGACGGGTCGGCGATGGTGGCGGGGTCGACTACGGGGGAGAGGTCGAGGCGGCGAGGGAGAGTCGGGGACGGGCAGTCCGACGGGGAGGTACGGCAAACGGGGGGGAGGGGCGCCGGGCGGCATCGGGCAGCGCCAGGCGAGGAGATCGGGTCGATCTCGATCTGGATCACGGGAGGGGAGAGGAACGAGCGAGAGAGAGAGTGGGGGTCGTGGGGGGAAGGGCGCGGGGCGTCGGCCCGATCCAGTGGGAGGAGAGAGGGAGGAGTGGATCGAGGGGGGGGTGAGTGGGTGGCGGCTAGGGTTCGGCCGAGTGGGGAGCGGGGGTTATGCAGGGGGCGAGTGGGCCGGCCTGGGGTGGGCTGGCCGACTGGGCCGGCCGGTTGGCTAGCTGGGTCGGTTGGCCCGGGGGTTTGGGGGGGGGTTTCCTTTTTTTTTGTTAGTTTGTTTTTCTATTTTATTTCTTTTCTGTTTTATTTTAGTTTTAGTAAAAATTATCACTAACACCTAAATTGGTACTTTTAAATAAACTACTGCCACATTAATTCTTATCCCAACTAAAATAGTTTAATATTTTATAAAATTCAAAAGGCATTTATTTTATTATTTAACCTACAATTTTAATTATTTTGAACACTTAAACATTTTATTAAAGTTAGGTTTCTCCACCATAATTACCGCTGCATTATTTAGTTCACTCCGAACATTTTAGTTTTAAAGTTTGAAAACTTTTGTTGTTTGCCTATGTTTTAAATTTGAATTTGAATCGGGTTCGAATCAACGTGAGTTTAATCACAGTAATGGAGGTGACGTGGCATCATTAGCTTGGGATTACTGTAGTCTAATTATCCGGGCGTCACAATTCTCCTCCACTACAAGAAATCTCGTCCCGAGATTTAAGAGGGGAGTAAGGGGGGGTCGGGTTATTCTATGGATCTTCTTGAAGAAGTTAATCCCTTTCGTTGATGTCTTCAATTCTTTATTCCAAAGCATCATGATGAAGTTGTCGTCCTTTCTTCGGGGAACTCCATCGTACTTACGAATAGGTAAGGGGCAGCTCTACAATGATAGGAGGTTATAAGGAAATTCATCTGGGGGTATCCCAAGAATGAACATATGAGTATCTCTCAAGTTGAACAAATTACACCTATCGAGAGCAAAGTAAGACGGTGCAATAAGAAGTTTCAAGCGGATAGGCAATCGTTCATTGCCTGAAGCAGAGTGCGAAAGGGGTTCTGAGCAACGGGAATAAGTATTGTGTCCCATACCAGAATAGATCAACAGGCAAGTGGCCCGTGAATTACATACAAGTCAAGCACGAGGAATAACTTTAACAACAGGTTGTACAGGGAGAGTCAGGTTTCGTTCCTGGGACCTGTGGGTTATGGGCCCACCATGTGGGTTAAAAGTAGAAAAGGGGGGGGGGGGCTGACATCTTGTACGATCACGATAGCAAGGCATGTCAGAGAGTAGCATGTTAGTTATGTTGGCAGCAATGTCGGTACCAAGGGCGAGGGACGGAGAGAACCATTTTCCTGCTCGTTGAACGAGGCGGACCAGTAGGCGAAGTTCTCGTCCATCGGTGGTTACCGGAATGTCATCAACAAAAGTAACAGGTTCTTACTGACAGAATTGTACAACGAGGTGTTTACATAAGCAGGAGAATATTACTGCTCAGATCATATAGTTCACAAGAAAGGTTAAACCAACAATGGGAGGAAATATGATCATCAGATTAAATAGAACAATGGGAAGGAAATTATGTTTAAACACATATTTCAAGGGTATATCCTTCCCAAGGACAAGCAGAGCATGATATCCATGTCAGGATATAATGTAGAAAACTCTTTAGGTAGGGGAGAGAATTTTCATGACATTGCCCATACAACGGTGTTTGGGTAATTGAGCAAGAAACATTTAGCATTGGGCTTCAAATGGTCTTGTTGAAATTCGGAGTACCATAGACATGCTTCGAGATAGTATTGACATGGTCATCAGGTGAAGATCAGACTTTGGAAACACAAAGGATCCATCAGGAATAACTTGTAGAATAAGTCTTACAATTTCCTCAGGAAGAAAGGTTGTCCTTGCAAAAGAAATTATAACGATAGGTCCTCCACCCAGGGGGGGGGGTGCTAGGCATGACATCATGTTACCGGGTCACGTAGAGATCAATGTTACAACTCTTGGAGATATGTCCCAACCATCATATCTGACCGAGATTCAGATCCGATTGGTGTCAGGATACCTCAGACTCAGGATGTCCGAGAAGAAAAGCTGCAACACAAATAGACGAAATGACATTTCAGGATTCTCAGGAAATGAACTATGGGAGTGGGTTCCTGAAACAATAGTTCATCATTAACCCAAGGAGAGGAGGAGGTGGCTGATGGGCTCGGCGATAATCCATCGAGATTTCCGACAAGATGGATTTCCCACAATTATGTGAACAAGGAGATAACATTTGTCAGATCAAATGGTATAATGATGTATGCTCGAGGAAACATACTCAATTAAACATTGGTTGAAAGGTGCACCCGAATATGGGTTGGGTTGCACGATCAATGTTAGAGTGGTGACTTGACGAACAAAAGAATTAGAATGAAACTCGACCATTACTTCAAAGCAGTAGGGTTGCTAGAAGTTTTGAATTCACACCTCATAGTACAATTGTCGGTATTCCGGTTAGAAACAACACGGGTACCAAGAAAGAATGGTGAGGGTGAGAAGTATCACCATACCAAGAATTCTTAAGAGGTGGAGTAATCCTCACGACCTTCTTGACATAAAAGATGGTAATACTCCATGGTAAAGAAGAACAAATGCTAGGTAGCAAGGAACTCGAGGTATAACACAGAACACAAACAAGTTTTTGTTGGAGGGAACGCAATAAAGAGGTCGATGACAACACAAACCATCGAGGGGCAAGGACGGTATTTCTCATCATGAATTCAATTGATATCCAGGAAGGAGTCAAGATGTTGATGATGATCACGACAAATTTTGTCGAGAGGATCCACGAAGATGTAATAGATCGGCGATGACATCAAGTCAAAGGAATGATGAAGCGAAAGGTTAATGGAACCGAGGGTACGACACAAACTCGAAACCAAGTTTGCTGTTCAAGGAGAAATGATATGACGAGGAAGATCGATGTAAGATTAACTCACCGTCGAAATTTGTGCTCCGGGAAGGACCAAGTAGCACAATTAAAATTAGCACGGTAATGATGTAGCCGAACAGGCTAGAAATGACGTGATCGGTTACAAACTCGTAAGTAAAGAAAATTACTAAAAGTTGTTGAACCGTAGTGCGGACTCGGTTCAGTTATCGGTGTCTTTTGAGTGTTTAATAACTCAGAGCCCGTGAAAAATTGGAATCCATGAGAATGTAGTACTTGATGAAGAACTCATAAGAAGTTCTGCAGTTCCATGATAATTTCGAGATACCAGGGGGTAATACTCGACGACAAATCAAAGTAGAGGTTGGACTAGGGTATTACTCTACATAAGACCAGTGCTTAAACTTGCACGAGAAATGGTATTTAAAGGAGAACATGGTCAGAACCACGATTGCAAAAAGGCCAGATCTCAGATATAAGATGAACTTATACCAAGGGAATAATTGATTTTAAAAGAAGCTTCGATGAGAAGATGTACATCGTGTCCATGGGCATGAACGCAAAGTTCAAGGTCGACTCCCACTTCTCCAATGCATAATCTTCCATTCACTTCTCGCTTTGATAAAGGCATTAGTGTTGAAAGTTTTACCTGGTGAAATACCAGATGAGTATGACTCGTGAAATCTTCCGGGTTCACACATATTAAGGAAGGCATTGGTTCAACCCATCCGGGCATCTTACGAACATATACCACAAACTTCGGGGTAATTAATACAAGCTCGAAAGTAGAGCATTGTTGGTCAAGCAGAGGATACCATGTACCAAAGGCATTATGTATCAGGGGAAAGAGCTCACAAGGTGATTAATTATGAAGGACATAAAATCCAACAAAGGAACCGATGGTCCACAACGGAGCTGGTGTGGGTATCGATACTCTATCAAAGGAAGAAGGAATGCAAGTGCACCGGATTATAGAAACAACTGACTAACTCAATTGTCAAATGCAAAGGAATTATGATTCCCAAATCAAGGGATCAGAAGCAATGCTCTGATTAGGGGTGGATAAGTTGAATAGCCTTAGGGTACAATCAAAGACAATTCGATTGGTCGAGAACCAATTCCAGTTAAAAGAATGACAGCTCAGCCGGAAAAGTAATTTATAAGGATCAATGATGATTGCGTGTATTCGCAAACATATTGAGTCAATAGACCCAAAATGATAATGACCAGGAATGTCAATAAGACTACGAGACTTATGGGATTAATCATAATGAAAGCAAACAAGAAATTCCAGAGCAATAGGTTGCTGAGGATTTTCGGAATATCGGGTGGTATTTCGAAGACTTTTGTGCAACTCATGAACAACTGGGGATGAGCGGATACTTGACAAGTGCGGCGATTTATTTGAAGGGGTATTCATGTGGCAAAGAACTGCTAGGCAGTAGGCACGAAGTATTCTCGGAACAATAGAGAAAACTTCGGATATCTTGTAATAACAAGAACAATGGGGAATGATCGTAAGAATGGCAATTGTAAGTAGTTATCCATAAGGATCTATCGGTGGTCGGGAATAGTAAAAGTGATGGGCACAAAGTCTCGAGAATATCAAAGAGTATCTCTGAAATCTTCTGGTGCAGTCGGTGACCATCTGGACTGAAGGGGCTCTCCGGGAGAAAGTATTTTCGAGAACCTAAAGTTAGTTTTTAGTAAAAATCGTTTAACCCGAATAGAAGAGGGTTCAGAATCCCAGAGTAAAGGTCGAGGAATAAAAGATCCTAATACCACCCAATGGCGACGTGGGCCCATGGGCCGCACAGCCATGTTAGTAAAAGTTTTGTAAAGTCTAGACTCGACTTCGGCCAAGGAGTTGGAAGGGGGATTCCTACAGGCAGTCGGCTCTGATACCAACTTGTGACGCCCCCGATTCAATCGTACACTAATCATGCACGCAAATGTGTACGATCAAGATCAGGGACTCACGGGAAGATATCACAACACAACTCTAAACATAAATAAGTCATACAAGCATCATAATACAAGCCAGGGGCCTCGAGGGCTCGAATACAAGTGCTCGATCATAGACGAGTCAGCGGAAGCAACAATATCTGAGTACAGACATAAGTTAAACAAGTTTGCCTTAAGAAGGCTAGCACAAACTGGGATACAGATCGAAAGAGGCGCAGGCCTCCTGCCTGGGATCCTCCTAAACTACTCCAGGTCGTCGTCAGCGGGCTGCACGTAGTAGTAGGCACCTCCGGTGTAGTAGGGGTCGTCGTCGACGGTAGCGTCTGGCTCCTGGACTCCAGCATCTGGTTGCGACAACCAGAAAGGAAGGAAAAGGGGGAAAAGGGGGGAGAAAGCAACCGTGAGTACTCATCCAAAGTACTCGCAAGCAAGGAACTACACTACATATGCATGGGTATATGTGTAAAGGGCCATATCAGTGGACTGAACTGCAGAATGCCAGAATAAGAGGGGGATAGCTAGTCTTATCGAAGACTACGCTTCTGGTCACCTTCGTCTTGCAACATGTAGAAGAGAGTAGATTGAAGTCCTCCAAGTAGCATCTCCAAGTAGCAACTCAGTAGCATCATAGCATAATCCTACCCGGCAATCCTCTCCTCGTCGCCCTGCGGAAAAGCGATCACCGGGTTGTCTGTGGAACTTGGAAGGGTGTGTTTTATTAAGTATCCGGTTCTAGTTGTCATAAGGTCAAGGTACAACTCCAAGTCGTCCTGTTACCGAAGATCACGGCTATTCGAATAGATTAACTTCCCTGCAGGGGTGCACCACATAGCCCAACACGCTCGATCCCATTTGGCCGGACACACTTTCCTGGGTCATGCCCGGCCTCGGAAGATCAACACGTCGCAGCCCCACCTAGGCAAAACAGAGAGGCCAGCACGCCGGTCTAAACCTAAGCGCGCAGGGGTCTGGGCCCATCGCCCTGAGCACACCTGCACGTTGCGTGGGCGGCCGAAAGCAGACCTAGCCTAGTGGCGTTCCAGTCCAATTCGGCGCGCGCCGCTCCGTCGCTGACGTCTGAAGTGCTTCGGCTGATACCACGACGTCGGGATACCCATAACTACTCCCACGTAGATGGTTAGTGCGTATAGGCTCGTAGCCAGACTCAGATCAAATACCAAGATCTCGTTAAGCGTGTTAAGTATCCGCGAACGCCGAACAGGGCCAGGCCCACCTGTCTCCTAGGTGGTCTCAACCTGCCCTGTCGCTCCGCCACAAAGTAACAGTCGAGGGCCGTCGGGAACCCAGGCCCACCTCTACCGGGATGGAGCCACCTGTCCTTTCAGCCCCCTCGTCAGAATCACTTGCGGGTACTCAATGAGCTGACCCGACTTTAGTCACCATCTGTATAGTATGTATGTATGTATAGTATATACCCGTGATCACCTCCCAAGTGATCACGGCCCGATAGTATAGCAAGGCAGACTGACAAGAATGTAGGGCCAATGATGATAAACTAGCATCCTATACTAAGCATTTAGGATTGCAGGTAAGGTATCAACAGATGTAGCGACAATGTCAGGCTATGCATCAGAATAGGATTAACGAAAGCAGTAACATGCTACACTACTCTAATGCAAGCAGTATAGAGGAGAATAGGCGATATCTGGTGATCAAGGGGGGGGGCTTGCCTGGTTGCTCTGGCAAGAGAGAGGGGTCGTCAACTCCGTAGTCGAACTGGGCAGCAGCAGCGTCGGTCTCGTAGTCTACCGGAGAGAAGAGGGGGAAGAAATAATGAATACAGAGCAAACAAAGCATCACGATGCATGACATGGCAAGAGCGGTGCTAGGTGTGTTCTAACGCAGTACGAGGTGATGCTGGCGAAGGGGGAAATCATCGGGGAAAGTATTCCCGGTGTTCCGTGTTTCCGGGCAGATGAACCGGTGGTGAAATGTTGCAGGTTCACTATGCTAGGGACGCGTGGCAGACGAACGGGCTGCGTTTCCAGGTTCGTCTCGTCGTTCTGAGCAACTTTCATGTTGAAAATATTTTAATCCGAGTTACGGATTAAAAGATATGATTTTTAAAAGATTTTAACAATTTTGGAATTTAATTAATTTATTTAATTAATTCGAAAAAATGTATTTATGACGTCAGCATGATGTCATGCTGACGTCAGCAGTCAACAGGGGTTGACTGAGTCAACCCTGACAGGTGGGGTCCGCATGTCATAGACTGAACAGGCTAATCAAGTTTTAATTAAGTTAACTAGTGATTAGATTAATTTAATCAGGATTAGTTAAGTTAATTAATTCTTTAGTTAATTAATTAATATTTTAATTTTTATTATTTATTTATTATTTTCATTTTCATTTTTTTTTAAAACGTTTTGTGGGCTGGGCCCCTCTGGTCAGTGGCACAGAGGCCCTAGCAGGTCGGGCCAACGGGCACCGATAGCGGGCGGGGGCGTCGGACGCGCCCGAGCAGGGTCCGGCAGGGCACCGGTGCAGGGGAGGTCAGTGGCCATGGCGAGGCCATTGCCGGAGCAGGGTCCGGCCGACGGCGGCGACGGAACTACAGAGGCGGGGCGGAGGGTAGTGGCCGGACGCGGCCACGACGGGCGCGCGCGGGCAGGCGAGTAGGGCCGTGGGGAGCGGCGGTGCTCGGCGGGAGTGGCGGTGGTGAGCACGGCCGGAGAGGGAGGCGATGCGCGGGCGCGCGCGTCGGGCGTGGCCGGCGCGGCACGAGCGCAGCTAGGCCGTGGCCATGGTGGGGGGGAGCCGCGGGATGCGGTGGCTGCCTCACGGAGAGAGGAGGACGACCGGGGGGTTGCTCACCCGCGTTGAAGGGAAGGCCCGATGCAGGGGGGTACGCGACGGCGGGGCGAGGTGGCAGCGACGGCGAACGGCGTTGGCGTCGGGGCGTCGTTGGGGAGGAGGACGGGGACGCGAGGGCGACGGGGAGGCAGTCCGGCGAGTCGGCGGCGCGAGCTCGTGGAGGCCGTTCGGGGAGGACGAGGACGGGTCGGCGATGGTGGCGGGGTCGACTACGGGGGAGAGGTCGAGGCGGCGAGGGAGAGTCGGGGACGGGCAGTCCGACGGGGAGGTACGGCAAACGGGGGGGGAGGGGCGCCGGGCGGCATCGGGCAGCGCCAGGCGAGGAGATCGGGTCGATCTCGATCTGGATCACGGGAGGGGAGAGGAACGAGCGAGAGAGAGAGTGGGGGTCGTGGGGGGGAAGGGCGCGGGGCGTCGGCCCGATCCAGTGGGAGGAGAGAGGGAGGAGTGGATCGAGGGGGGGTGAGTGGGTGGCGGCTAGGGTTCGGCCGAGTGGGGAGCGGGGGTTATGCAGGGGGCGAGTGGGCCGGCCTGGGGTGGGCTGGCCGACTGGGCCGGCCGGTTGGCTAGCTGGGTCGGTTGGCCCGGGGGTTTGGGGGGGGGGTTTCCTTTTTTTTTTTGTTAGTTTGTTTTTCTATTTTATTTCTTTTCTGTTTTATTTTAGTTTTAGTAAAAATTATCACTAACACCTAAATTGGTACTTTTAAATAAACTACTGCCACATTAATTCTTATCCCAACTAAAATAGTTTAATATTTTATAAAATTCAAAAGGCATTTATTTTATTATTTAACCTACAATTTTAATTATTTTGAACACTTAAACATTTTATTAAAGTTAGGTTTCTCCACCATAATTACCGCTGCATTATTTAGTTCACTCCGAACATTTTAGTTTTAAAGTTTGAAAACTTTTGTTGTTTGCCTATGTTTTAAATTTGAATTTGAATCGGGTTCGAATCAACGTGAGTTTAATCACAGTAATGGAGGTGACGTGGCATCATTAGCTTGGGATTACTGTAGTCTAATTATCCGGGCGTCACACTTGTCATGAGGAAAATGAAAGTGGTGCATGAGGCTAGTCAGGTAGCCTTCAACGCCGGAGCTGCTCTGCAAGCCAATGTCCAGGTTAGTTGATTTCCGATCGACCATATTTCTTGTCTGACCACCCACTGGGGTGTGGCTGTTTTGAAATTGTATGTCTCTTTGTGTCAATTCGAGCTGAATCTTTGCACTAGTGGGGGCACGCTGAGTGGACCCACTAGGTGTAGTCCCCGAGACCATAGTTGACTACGGGCAGTCGACTGTCGTCTGAGAATAGGAACTTTTTTTTTGCAACTCGAGCTGAGCGGACCACGCCGAGTGGAATCAAAACCAGTGGGGGCACGCTGAGTGCACCCACTGGGTGTAGTCCCCGAGACCATAGTTGGCTGCGGGCAGTCGACTGTGGTCTGAGAATCTGAACCTCTCTCTTTTTTTACAAAATCAGTGGGGGCACGCTAAGTGCACCCACTGGGTGTAGTCCCCGAGACTGTCGTTGAATGTTTGATTCGGTGGTAGTCTTAGAGTAGATATCATTGTGATGTCTTTTTATCTCAGTCGACTGATATGGCTTTAACTGCAGAAATCTTGTGACCTTGGGGCTCAGCTTTCTACAATGAACAAACAGCAAATCAGCCTAGAACTCGATCTGGAATTGGCCAAGAAGAATCTCAAGACCGCTCATGATGAAGTAGCTGCCATGGGAGGTAACCAATCGCCAACTGTATATCCCACTGCTGGCACTTCTCCTTTCCATTTTTTGAACCGAGTGACTCCACTCGAGCAGATGTATGTAGTGAAAACCGCCAACTCCAAGCCCGTCTGAAGAATGTTATTTCTTTAGAGAAAATGAAGCAGGCTTTGGAGAAGAAGGATTTGGATCTTGCTGCGGCACAGAAGGAAGCGCGAGAGAAAACAGCGCTTGCTGACAAGAAGCTCGCTTCAGTCGGCAAGTTAGAAGAAGAGAACTCTAAGCTGAAGACTGCTCTTTCTGACGCCAATCGGGAGGTCGAGCGACTGAAGAAGGACAAGGACAAACTGACTGACGAGCTTGGGAGTCGCAGGGCCAAGAATGGCGAGCTGGAGTCTTATCTGGGCCAGCTTGCTGCAAAGCTGGTCTTAAAACTTGAAGGTAATGATTAATCTGTCTTATTTCTATCGACTGCCAAGTCTAATTAAACTGTCGACTCACCATTTACTCGACTGTGCAGAGTTTTGCCAAGACTTTGAAGCAGAAACTGGGCGGGTCGAGACGGGTCTTGATCCCATAAACTGTTCAGTCAAGGATGATGTTGCGATGAATGTGCTGCGGTTAGAATCTCATATGGATAGCGCGGTTGCTTATCTTGCCCGCCTGAAAGCTGCGATGACTCGGGTTGATGCTGAACTCTGGCCTCAGGCAGAACTGTCTCAAGATCTTGAGTCCCTGATGGCTCGACTGAATCAAATCCCCGAGCGAGTGCAAGAATGGAAGAAGTCATCCGCTCGCTGTGGCGCCGATGTCGCATTGTCCTTGGTCCGAGTGCACTGCAAAGACGTCAAAGAAGACAAGCTGGCGGAACTCAAGGTTGCTAACACAAAGAGACACACTTTCCAGTCCTTCATGGACACTTTCCTTGATGCCGCCACTCTATTGTAGACAGCATAGACCTTGACAGTTTCTACGACCCAGCCAGTCCTTCTGATGCGTGACCGAAAAACATTATGCTCCACCTTTATTTGCCTCGGAATGCCGAGTGATTGTGTAACCGTTAAACTTCTTCGGGCTTGATGCTCGAATACCTTTGATCTGTCGTCCCGAACTTTAGGATTTATCCGAACTTGGTTTATTTCCGAATATGCTTGCGTTTGCCTTCGAGTGGAATTTGTTCTTCGCTCGGAATAACCTTTGTGCTTGAGATGCAGCTCTGAGGTGGAGACTCCAGTTGACCTGCACTTCATCATCCTTGCTGATAGGGATGGAGCACACATTGCAGTCGACCTGCACCTCGTCGTCTTTGCGGATAGGGATGGAGCGCACATTGTATTTGTGGCGCAGCTCCTAAGGAGAAGGTTGCAGTCAACCTGCACCTCATCGTCCTTGCGGATAGGGACGGAGCGCACATTATATTTGTGGCGCAGCTCCGGAGGACAAGGTTGCAGTCCACCTGCACCTCGTCGTCCTTGCGGATAGGGATGGAGCGCACATTGTATGTTTGGCGCAGCTCCGAAGGAGAAGGTTGCAGTCCACCTGCACCTCGTCGTCCTTGTGGGTAGGGATGTGTTTCAAACTTAGGCGAGTACTAGACTGCAACTAAGCCTCCGAGTGGGAGGGTTGCTCTCCACTCGGTAGGATTTTTCAAACTTAGGCGAGTGCTGGACTGCAGCTAAGCCTCCAAGTGGGAGGGTTGCTCTCCACTCGGTAGGATTTTTCAAACTTAGGCGAGTACTGGACTGCAGCTAAGCCCTCGAGTGGGAGGGTTGCTCTCCATTCGGTAGGATTTTTTAAAACTTAGGCGAGTACTGGACTGCAGCTAAGCCCCCGAGTGGGAGGGTTGCTCTCCACTCGGTAGGATTTTTCAAACTTAGGCGAGTACTGGACTGCAGCTAAGCCCCCGAGTGGGAGGGTTGCTCTCCACTCGGTAGGATTTTTTAAAACTTAGACGAGTACTAGACTGCAGCTAAGCCCCCGAGTGGGAGGGTTGCTCTCCACTCGGTAGGATTTTTTTAAAACTTAGGCGAGTACTAGACTGCAGCTAAGCCCCCGAGTGGGAGGGTTGCTCTCCACTCGGTAGGATTTTTCAAACTTAGGCGAGTACTGGACTGCAGCTAAGCTCCCGAGTGGGAGGGTTGCTCTCCACTCGGTAGGATTTTTTCAAACTTAGGTGAGTACTGGACTGCAGCTAAGCCCCCGAGTGGGAGGGTTGCTCTCCACTCGGTAGGATTTTTCAAACTTAGGTGAGTACTGGACTGCAGCTAAGCCCCCGAGTGGGAGGGTTTCTCTCCACTCAGTAGGATTTTTCAAACTTAGGTGAGTACTAGACTGCAGCTAAGCCCCCGAGTGGGAGGGTTGCTCTCCACTCGGTAGGTTTTTTCAAACTTAGGTGAGTACTGGACTGCAGCTAAGCCCCCGAGTGGGAGGGTTGCTCACCATTCGGTAGGATTTTTCAAACTTAGGCGAAACGGATTCACAGCTAAGTCACCCACTGGGGGATTTCAAACGCAAACAAAAGCAACAACAATTGTTTAGGAAGATTATAAAGCTCTTGTCTTTGATAAATAAACTACAAAGGTATTTCTTATTACATCTCATCTGAGTGAGTACTTAAGTATAAAAGGGGCGGAGCAGCTCCGCGTTCCAAGCTCGTGGCTCGTCTTTCTGATGCTCGACATTGTAAAGATGGTATGCTCCATTGTGGAGAACTCTGGTGATAATGAAGGGGCCTTCCCAAGCAGGGGCGAGCTTGTGTGGCTTCTGTTGATCCACTCGAAGAACCAAGTCTCCCTCTTGAAAGGCTCGACCCCTCACGTTTCTAGCATGGAATCGACGCAAGTCTTGCTGATAAATGGTCGACCGGATCAAGGCCTGCATCCTGCCTGGCCTGTTCTGCTTCCTCTTCAGAGAAGAGCTCGACTCGGGGTGCGTTGTGGAGCAGGTCACTTGGCAGAACATCTTCAGCTCCATAAACCAAAAAGAACAGAGTTCGGCCAGTCGACCGATTGGGAGTTGTCCTGAAACCCCAAAGAACTGATGGAAGTTCATCGACCCAGGCGCCTGCTGCGTGCTTGAGATCACGCATCAGTCGGGGTTTCAGTCCCTTGAGAATTAAGCCATTTGCTCTTTCTGCTTGTCCATTCGACTGAGGGTGAGGGACTGAAGCATAGTCGACTCGTGTGCCTTGAGAAGTGCAAAAGGCTCTAAACTCATTAGAATCGAAGTTCGACCCGTTGTCAATGATGATGTTGTGCGGAACCCCATATCTGAATGTCAAATCTCTGATGAAACTGACATCAGTGTTGGCTTCAACATTCTTGATAGGTTTAGCTTCAATCCATTTGGTAAACTTGTCGACTGCTACAAGCACATGAGTGAAGCCGCTCCTACTAGTTCTCAGTGGTCCAACCATATCCAATCCCCAAACAGCAAAGGGCCAGACGAGGGGAATGGTCTTCAGGGCTGACGCTGGTTTGTGGGACATATCAGAGTAAAACTGGCAGCCTTCACATTTGTCGACTATATCTTTCGCCATTTCATTTGCTCATGGCCAATAAAATCCGGCTCGGTATGCTTTAGCCATGATGGCCTGAGAGGACGCATGGTGACCACATGTCCCCGAGTGGATGTCGTTGAGGATCATTCGACCTTCTTCTGGCATTATGCATTTCTGACTGACCCCAGTCGCGCTTTCCCTGAACAGTTGTCCTCTTATCACAGTAAAGGCTTTGGATCAACGGACAATCTGTCGAGCCACTTCTTCATCCTCTGGGAGTTCCTTCCTAAGGATGTACGCAATGTATGGCACTGTCCAGTCGGGAGTAATGACCAGAACCTCCATGATTAGGTCGACCATAGCTGGGACCTCGACTTCAGTCGGATCTGTGGCGCTCTTAGGCTGCGGGGGCTCTTCAGTGAAAGGATCTTCCTGAACTGAAGGTGTATGAATGTGCTCCAAAAACACGTTGCTGGGAATGCCTTCTCTCTTGGAACCTATCTTTGCCAAATCATCGGCTGCTTGATTTTTCAGTCGGGGTATATGATGGAGCTCTAACCCCTCAAACTTCTTTTCCAACTTCCTCACCGCATTGCAGTAACCAGTCATGGCTGGGCTTCTGACACCCCACTCTTTCATCACTTGATTGACTACCAAATCTGAGTCGCCATAGACCATGAGGCGACGGACGCCGAGTGAGATGGCCATACGCAACCCATATAAGAGTGCTTCATATTCTGCTTCGTTATTGGAGGAATCAAAGTGAATCTGGAGGACATATCTGAGCTTGTCTCCTCGGGGGGATACCAGTACCACCCCAGCACCAGAACCATTCAGAATCTTGGAACCATGAAAGAACATGGTCCAGTGCTCCGAGTGAACTTGAGTCGGCAGTTGCTGTTCGATCCACTCGGCGAGGAGATCTGCTATTGATTGGGACTTGATAGCTTTCTTTGCCTCAAACTTGATATCTAAGGGAAGGAGTTCAATCTCCCACTTTGCCACTCGACCAGTTGCGTCTCTGTTGTGCAGAATCTCTGACAATGGAGCGTCGCTGAAGACTGTAATTGAGTGGTCAGAGAAGTAATGTGCAACCTTCTTCGTGGTCACATAAATCCCATAAACAAGCTTCTGATAATGTGGATATCTTTGCTTTGATGGAGTCAAAACTTCAGAAACATAATATACTGGGCGTTGAACTTTATAAGCCTTTCCCTTTTCTTCCCGCTCGGCTGTAAGTACTGTACTGACGACTTGTCCAGTGGCTGCAATATAAAGCAGCAACAGCTCTTTGCTGATGGGGCAGCAAGCACCGGATGGGTGGAAAGTAGAGATTTTAGCTCTGCAAACGCTGCATCAGCTTCAGGAGTCCACTCAAACTTATCTGACTTCTTCATCAGTCGGTAGAGAGGCAGTGCCTTCTCACCGAGTCGAGAAATGAATCGACTTAGAGCGGCCAAGCAACCAGTAAGCTTCTGGACATCATGCACACGCACGGGGCGTTTCATCCGGAGTATGGCACCCACTTTCTCGGGGTTAGTGTCGATCCCTCATTCGGAAACGAGAAAACCGAGTATTTTTCCTCCTGGAACTCCGAATGTGCACTTCGATGGATTAAGCTTGATATCATACCTTCTGAGGTTGGCAAAGGTTTCAGCAAGGTCAGCCAGTAGGTCGGAACCTTTACGTGACTTGACCACAATGTCATCCATGTACGCTTCCACATTTCGACTAATTTGAGTGAGTAAACACTTCTGAATCATCCACATGAATGTGGCTCTAGCGTTCTTCAGGCCGAATGGCATAGTGACATAATAGAAGCACCCGAATGGGGCGATGAAAGTTGTTTTAATCTCATCGGGTCCATACAAACGGATCTGATGATACCCGGAATAAGCGTCCAAAAAGGACAAACGCTCGCACCCCGCAGTCGAGTCGACTATTTGATCGATGCGAGGGAGAGGAAAGTGATCCTTCGGGCAGGCCCGATTGATATGCTTGAAGTCAATGCACATGCGAAGTGAGTCGTCCTTCTTAGGGACCATGACAACATTAGCTAACCACTCGGAGTGGTAAATCTCTCGAATGAACTCAGCTGCCAGAAGCCGAGCCACTTCTTCACCGATTACCTTTCTCTTCTATATGGCGAACCGTCGAAGATGTTCTTTGACCGGTTTCACTTTTGGGTTGACTCGCAAACGATGCTCAGCCAGTCCCTGGGAACACCTGGCATGTCAGAGGGTTTCCATGCAAAGATGTCCCAGTTCTCACGGAGGAACTGGGTGAGCGCTTCTTCCTATTTGGAGTCGAGTGTTGCTGAAATGTGAGTCGGAGCAGCATTGGGATCGGTCAGGTGAATATGAATCGGTTTCGTTTCATCGGACGACTGAAATGCTGAATCCGTGGCAGGCTTCTTAGCTCGCAACAAATCCCTCGGATCTGCATTTTTCTGATACTCCTGCAATTCCACTACTGCCATCTGCACATCAGCGATCTTCGAGCCCTTCTGGAAGCACTCTTCTGCCTTCTTTCGATTGCCAGTGATAGTGATCACACCTTTAGGACCAGGCATCTTCAATTTGAGGTACACATAGCATGGTCGAGCCATAAAACGTGCATAAGCTGGCCTGCCCAGAATAGCGTGATAAGCACTCTGGAAATCCACAACTTCAAATGTCAACTTTTCTTTGCGGTAATTCTTGGAATCACTGAAAACCACAACAAGAGCAATCTGGCCGAGTGACACAGCCTTCTTGCCTGGAATGACTCCATGGAAACTCATATTGCTTTCACTGAGTCTGGACATCGGAATGCCCATCCCTTTCAGCGTCTCTGCATACAGAATATTCAGGCCACTGCCACCATCCATCAGAACTTTAGTCAGTCGGGTGCCTTCGACGACTGGGTCGACCACCAATGCTTGCCTCCCAGGGGTGGCTATTTGCGTCGGGTGATCAGACTAGTCGAATATGGTAGCAGTCTGAGACCATTTCAAATAACTGGGTGTCGCCGGAGCGACCATGTTTACTTCTCTGTTGATGACTTTCAGTCGACTTTTGCTCTCAACATCAGCAAAAATCATCAGAGTAGAATTGACGTGAGGGTAACCATCATCACTTTCCTCCTTATCCTCAACTTTGTCTGACTCTTTTTCCTTCTCTTTGGGTTGTTTCTCTCGGAACTGCTGGATCAGGAGCCGACACTGTCGAGTGGTATGCTTCGGGTAAATGATTTTACCCTCCTCATCTTTCTTTGTGTGGATGTGGCATGGCAAATCTAGCACATCTTTTCCATCTTGGTCCTTTATTTTCTTGGGGTTCTATGGCCCTTTGGGCTTCCCCTTGAATTTTCCCTGAGTCATGGCTAAGGTTTCTCCAGGAGCAGCTGGCTCGGCTTTGCGCTTCTGCTTCCGACTGGAGTTTCCTCCTCCGGTTTCATGGGCGACTGTTTTGTGCTTGCCACTCCGGAGCCGATCCTCCTCTTCACCATTGGCATACTTGGTGGCAATCTCCATCATCTGACTCAGAGACATATCTCCGGTCCGACCGAACTTCAGATTCAACTCTCGATATTTGACGCCTTCCTTGAAGGCACAAACTGCTTGGTGATCAGACACATTCTCCACCGTGTGATGCAACATGATCCATCTCTGGATATAATCCCTCAAAGTTTCATTTGTCTTCTGCACACAAGATTGCAGCTCTGTCAACCCTGCTGGCCATTTGCATGTTCCTTCAAATGTTCTGACAAACACTCGGGCAAGATCTTCCCAACTGTAAATGCCGCTGGGTGCTAATTGATTCAGCCATGCTCTAGCCGAGCCCTCCAACATCAGAGGAAGGTGTTTCATGGCCACTTCATCATTGCCACCGCCAATCTGAACAACCACTCGGTAGTCCTCAAGCCAAGTGTCAGGCTTGGACTCACCAGTGAACTTACTGACTCCAGTCGCCAACCTAAAGTTGGGAGGAATCACCGCGGCCCTGATGGCTCTGCTGAAGCACTCTGGACCTAAGACATGCACTCTGCTGCTGGTTGGAAAATCTCTGTCATGGACTTCTCCATGAGCTCTGTTTCTGTCGACCAAACCTTGTACGAGAATAGATCTCGCATCAAAGCCCGGCTCCTTGGGGTCGACTGGAATCCTTCACCCAACACTGTGAGGGCTTCTGTCATCATGCTGTCGAGGCATGTATGACCCACTCCTTGGGGGAGGTGTGGGCACTCGACGATGATCATCATGATCGAGTCGGTGATCATACTGCTCACGGTTTCTGTACTGATCTCGCCGGTCTCCACGTCCCTCACGCCTCGGGGGCGATCTTGGGCTGTGAGCCGACTGGACTGTATCTGCCATAATAGATCTGCTATGGATCCTATTCCGCGACTGTGACACAGTTGTATTCTGTTCTCCCGCTGCCCGGAGTAAAGCTCTGATCTGCATTAGGCCTCTGCCAGCTTCTGACTGGGAGGGCTGAATTGACTCTGCTATTCGAGCTGCAATTGTGAGATTCTGGATCGGAGTTCGATATACCTGAGTCGGAGGTGGAAAGAGTTGACATCGACTGGATTCTGGAACCCGCTGTCACGCACGCTCGTCGAGTACGCGCTGGAGGTTCTCTAGTCGAGTGCGCTCAGCCAAGTTGGCCAGGCGCACGTCCTCCAAGGCCCGTGCCTCGGGGGTTTCTCCAATGATAGGAGTGTGAAGTGCATCCATGTTCCGGCGGCGAAGTTCTTCCCTCTACTGCGAAGAGAGGGGCTCAGGGAGGTACTCCTCATGGACACGTGACGGATCGCCTCCGCCATCGCCACCGTCGGTGCGGGGGAAGCCAGGAGGACTACGAGGTCCATCGACCATCAGGACCTTCACCGCGGGATCACTATTGTCGCACTCGGATGCAGTCTCTGCGGAGCCAGTCGAACAGGCCGTAGAGAGTTTCGTTGGACTCGATCGCCGCGACTTGGGGGGTGGCCAACTGGCGAGCCACCGCATGCCTCACCCACCGCTGAAGCCTTGATCAACCAAAACGCTTGCGCCGGCAGGCGGCGGGGAGGGAGGACGCCACAGGAGTCGATCGATACTGGGTCGACGGCTGCCGCAGGAGGACGCCACTGACGCACGCGCGAAAGTGCGTTGCCCCATGGACGGGGAGTGCGTCGACGTCGAGTGGAGCCTCTTGAAGCCAAGCAGAGTCGTCAGCGACAAACACGAGGGCGCCGAGACGGATCTCACGGCCCTCAGCCAAACCTCCGCCTGAAACCATGATGAAGGGGATCGGAAAAATTGCAACTTCTCCAACAAGTCTCTAAGACACCTGCCCCAAGGTGGGCGCCAACTGTCGTGGTTCTAAGTCTGGCAGTAGAATGGGGGTAGGAATGTAGAGGCAAGATCCTAGCTATGGAGGAGTTATACACACAAGTTTTACGAGTTCAGGCCCTTCTCGCAGGAAGTAACAGCCCTACGTCTCGGAGCCCGGAGGCGATCGACTGGATTATAAGCGTGTGAGTTACAGGGGGTGCGAACCCTTGTCCCAGAGGAGGGGGTGGCTTATATAGAGTGCACCAGGACCCCAGCTCCCCTCCGTTACATAGGATTCAATGTACATAAAGAGGTGGCGTTACAGGTAACGCTTGCAATGAAGTGCTACAAATGATCATTAAATATATTAGTAAATGCCCGACCATTGCTGCGTAGAGCGACTTTAGGTCTTCTTATATGTCGAGTGGTTTGATGGTCGAGTGACCTGGATAAAGAGGGGTCTCCGAGTGAATGGTAGGTCGAGTGGATTTCACTCGACATCTTTGCTGGATCCCTTCTTCTGATTCTTGAATTTCTTTGCTCTTAGGACAAGGACCTTAGGTAGGACGTATAGGTCAGGCCTATTACCCTACCCCAGGTTTGTGTCCTCATCACTAACTGCGGTTTCTATGATTGCTAGCAGCGATGTGGATCACTCAGTTTATGCTTCTTTGGTTAATGAGATTAGATATTTGTTATGTCTTCAATCTACTTGTATTACTCATGTTTTTCGTTCTAACGATAGTTTAGCAAACTTTGGTAGAAGGGATGACCGAACTATTACTTGGTTAGGGTCAGCCCCCCAAGAGGTTTTGGAGATAATTCATGATGATTGTAAGAACTTTATGAATGGGTAATACAAGTATTTCTTCTGAAAAAAGGGAATGAAAAAAAATCTCATGCTCGACATTTGAGGGCTTAAAAACGAATTATTATGTTGGTTGCACCGCAAAAGTGCTACTATAAAGGTTTTGAGACTAGTCATAGTGAAGAGTAACTTCAAGAGTGACATACACATTATCCTACATAAGCGTGGTGTCATGCAAAACCTAAGATAACTTATTCACCTACATAAGCGCGGTGTCATGCAAACCTTGATTTATTAGGTTATGGCCTCATATTGTATTGAGATATGTGATGTTAAGGTAATTAGCTAAGTTACTCAATTTTTCTCTCTCCTCATTAACTCAGTATCACATAGGCAATTTTGCTGAGTTGGAGCTTATGTTACTCTTTTTTTAGAAAAGAAGGATGACCCCCGGCCTCTGCATCTGGGAGATGCATACGGCCACTCTATTGATTATTCTCGAGGACCTTACAAAGTATTACAACAATGTGCCTGAATCCACCATCTTGGCAACACATGCCGCTACTCCTGTCCAAAATGATGTAAGGGTGCTAGCTGGGCCATTACCCAAACCACTCACCTAAGCCTAACATAAAAAGCTGGAAGCCGAAACATATTCGGAAGCCCCAGCCGAGCCACATACTGGTTCCGGGGCACAATCCGGTCAGACGCACTCATGTGTCGTCGCCGCCATCTTCCACAGGTCCGTCTTCAGGTCATATTGAGGCTTCTACCTTGTCTGGCCACTCTGCCATCGACGTCACCATGACGCCAGACAGTAACCTCCTCCTGCGTGAGTACATCTCCGTGCATCGGACGCCGAGCCTCCACAGCGCCATGTCGCCGATATCCGCCGCCATCGATGTGTGAGATGAAGCACCGCTCCACCATCCCCCCAGCCAGCACTTACTCCAAAACGAGGCCCCCAAGAGGGAAAGCGATAAAACGCCATCATCGTCCGATCCGGAAGACCCAGATCTAGGGTTTCCCCCGGAGCATCCCGAGCCCGATGACGCAGACTGCAACGATGATGGCTCGACAAGGGAACGACATCTAAGACGCTGCCATCGTCCGCCATGACCGTAGTCCGCGCGATTTTCATCGGCAGTTGCTCCACCAGACGTGCGCCGCCGACGTCGCTGGTCCCTTCAACCGGAGCAAACTCCAAAACAATGCCCTAAAGAGGGACTACGATGCAAAAGTGCCGCCATCGCTCGATCCCAAGAAGATCTAGGGTTTCCCCCGTAGTTGCCCGCGCTGTCAAGGGCCAGACAAGGGTAGAATCCCACGGATCTGCCCAGCTGCCGACGAGTCGCATCCACCACCGTGCCGACGGCTGACCAGTGATCAAACCGGCCGCGCCGCCACGAACCGATCCGGTTACGCCGCCGCCGTCCCTGGCGGTCGCGACGCACCAGATCGCAAGGCCTCCTGCCGCGGGGAATCGACATCGCCGAGGCGCCGCCACCACCCGCCGTGGTGACCGGCCCGCCGCCACGCTCTGGCCCGGCGGCACCGGCCCGCGCCAGCCCTACCCGAGCGAGAGGGCCCGAGTCCCCGCCGCCGTCGGCGACGGCTAGGCTTCACCTGGCCGCGCCCTTGGGCGGCGGCGAGGAAGGAGGAGGAGGAGTGGGGGAGGTTCGGCGGCGATGGGATCTGGGGCCTCCTGGTCACCCACGCGGGGGGGCGGCTCGGGAGGGAGACGTACGAGGGAGACGTTCGGTAGAGGTTGGTTGGAGGCCTATGTTACTCTTGAAGTTAATCCCACCATGGTCTGTCTGATGTGTGCGCACATAGCCACATGCTGGACCCAGATCTGGATCTGCATTCGAGTTAATACTTGAGTTGGAAATCTGCTAGCGTGCTGTGACCGACAAACGATACAAAGTCAACTATGGCAATTAATGGTGGAAGGGTGCATGATGGATCCCCTCCCTCCCTTCTCCCTCGCCTCCTCCTCCCCCTCCTCCCCTCCTTGCCCTAGCCGTCCCTCTCCCCGCCCTGACCCGCTGGCCGGTGCCCGGTCATCCCCCTCTCCGCTTGCAGGTGCTCTCTCTCCCCCCTCCCCTGGCTCCCCGCGGGTAGGGTCCTCGCCTCTGTCTTCACCGCTGCCGGTGCTCGGATCTCGTTTCTAGGTCCTTGCGTCTGATGAGGAGGATTCGCGATCGTCGGTCCCTTCCCCCTGTGGTCCCGTGCCTTGTGCTGGGGGGTGGTGGTGTCTTCTGCCGCTCCTCGTCCCCGCAAGTTCGCTCCTGGTGGCCGGGGCCGGTCGGTGGCTGCGTCCTCGTCGGTCGATGGCTGGATTCAGATCTCTCGGCGGCGGCGTAAGTCTGGTAAGTTTGCTGTTGCATCACCTGATCTCGTTGTCCAGGGCAGTGCGCCTGATGGGGAGCTTGGTGGCCTCCCATCCCCCTCTCTTGCAGCCTCTATGGCGGCCTCGTCGCCGGCAGCGGCGACGGCGGGGTCGCTGGTGGCATCGTGTAACCTAGATCTCGATTTCTCCATGGTGGCCATCGGGCCGCGGGACGTCCCCTCGGGTGGGCTTGATGGGCCTTGCGGTTTGCCGTTGCCCAATGGGCCTGCTTCTCCTCCCCCTCTTTCGTCGGTGGCAGATTTCCCCCCTCTGGTCCCATCCGGCCCAGTTGGGCCCATCGTCCGGGTTCCTGCTCCTCAACCTTCTTTGTCCCATGTGGCGAGTCGGGCCCAGGTGGGCTCGGCTCAGACGGGCTATTTATGGATCCCTCGCGGCTCTTCCTCCCCTTTGCTAGGGTTTCCGGCTTCCGCTTCCGATCTGCGCCGTCACCGTCTTCCCATTCGTCGCCTCATTAGATCCTCCCCACCTCCACCCCTCCTCCTTCCTTTTGTTGTGGTGCTATCCATGGACAAGTCACGGGGCTCTTCCTGCAGGCGCTCTCGGGCAGCAAGCGAAGCCGTGAGGACTCCCCTTCCTCCGCGGTGGATTTGGAGCTCGAGGCTTCGCTCCGTTCCAAGCTGGAGGCGGAACAGGCGGCGCGCGAGCAGGTGGCTCGTGACCGCGAGGCTCAGGCTTCGGGTACGGAGTGGTCGCAACGCTCGGAGAGGGTTGGTGTGCTCGGATCCGGCCCGCAGGGCTCTGGATCTGGCCATTCTCTCTCTCCGGTGCTGGACCCGTGGGAGGCGGCGGTGGCCTCTGGCGGTGGTGTTTCTTCGTCTTCTGCCTCCCTCCCTGCTCCGGGAGTGGGCCGCGGTCCATCTGCTCCGTCGCGCCCTCCTCCTCCTCCTCACTCGGTTGGGGTTGGTGCCGGTGCTCGTCCGCCGCCTCGGTCCTTCGCGGGGCCGGTGCGTCGGCCGCCCGGGGATGGGATCCTTCCTCCTCCTCCTCCGTTGCTTCCGCAATCCCGCCCGTCCTCTGCTTCCCAGAACAACCCCTCGGCGCTCACCTGCTTCGCTTGTCACAGGCCTGGCCATTTCCAGTCTCGCTGCACCAACCCTCCTTTTTGCCTGATCTGTCGCTCTGATGGTCACCTCACGGTCAACTGCATGGCTAGGCAGAAACCTCCCGCGGTCATCCAGTTCGGCTCGGGCCTCCCCGGTTGCGCCTTTTTCGCCTTCGACGGTGACCTGCCTGTCCAGGAGGTGGCACCTGCTCTGTCTAATGCTGTGATTGTTACGGTCAAGGATCAAAAGATTTCGCCCCAAATTCTTCTGGAAGGGCTTCGCATTTGGGATGAGGCTGGATGGGACTGGCAAGTTGTGCAGTTATCTGAATTTGAGTTCTCTGTGGTGTTTCCCTCCAAAGAATGTTTGCGGATGATTGCCTCATGCACTAGCTTCACCTTGCCCCTCAATCAGTTGGTGGTTTCTGTTAAAGCGGCTTCTTGCAGTGGTACGGCAGTTGGCCCTCTCTCTCAAGTCTGGGTTTTGATTGACGATTTACCTACTGGTCTCCGTTCGTCTGCTTTTCTCATGTCTTTCGGGGTTCTGATTGGGAAGCCCATCGAGGTGGATGAAGACTCTCTGAACAAGGTTGGCCCTGCTAGGATGAAGGTTTGGTGTGTGGATCCTGAACGGGTTCTTGGCTCGATTGATATCTTCCCTTCTCCCAATGGTATTAAGCTTCAGGTGCGGGTGGAGGGGCGGCTGCTCTTCAGACTCCACCCCCCCTCCTCCCCCTTCTAACCCTTTGGACAAGCATGATAAGGAGGGGGACGGATCTCTGGGTGGCCCTAATCAGAGCCATGGGTCTAACCTCCGCTTCACCCAATCTGAATGGGAGGGTTTGGCAGAATCTGAACGTGAGTTGTTTCAATCCCAAGCTCCCTCTGGTGTTGCCCCTTGTGATGATTCGGTGATCCCGTCTGCTGCTCCCAATGTCCCTGCTGCTGGTGCTGATATGTCGAAGTTCCCGCCCTGCTCTGCTACCCCCGTTTCTGGTGCTTGCTCCAATCTTCCTGTCCGCCCGCTCTCCCCCTCTCGATCGGGAATTGAAGATCTTCTGGCCTCCCCGGCTCGCGATGTGGCGGAATCCCAGTCCCTCCGGAAGAAGAAATCCTCAGTGCAAAAATTCTCGGCTAAGAGCCGGAACTCGTCGGGCTCAAAGCACTCCATGACGGGGGTTTGTCGGCGTCTTGATCAAGATTTGGGATCTATGTCCCGTTCGGGCCCCCATGTTGGCTCTCCTGCTGCGCGGTCGCCTGCGATTCGATCCCCGTTGTCCACGGCTCGCAAAGGAAGGCGGGTGGCGAATTCATGTGTTTCTGTCCTGGAGCGGGCTGAAAAGCGGGCTGCGGCGAAGGATCTCCCTCCCCCAGGTACATCTCCCGTTCCCTCGTTTGTTGCTTCTCCGGTTCGGTTGGTTCTACCTTCTCTTTTGGATGATCATCTTTTAAATATTATGTCGGATGTGGGGGTGATGGTTGATTCGTCTGTTGGTTCTCCTAGCTCTCTTCTTGCTGTTATTCGGGCTAACGAGATGGCTCAGGCTGCCATTGCCAAAGCCAAAGAGGCCGTTGCCTCTCAGGTAGGGGCTTCTAGTAGTGGTCCGGTCGTGGACGCGGGCGCTGGTAGTGGCCAGCCCCAATCCAACTTGTCTAAAAGGGGCACCAATAAGCGTGCTAAACCCTGCGTGGCCCCTTGCAGGTCAAGCCTTCGTATCAAGAATATTTCTTATAAATGAGGGCGTTATTCTGGAATATTAGGGGGTTCGGTGCTAGGGGGCGCCGTGACCAACTTAAAGATCTGGTTCGTTCTAATTCTATTGACTTTGTGGGGCTGGTAGAAACCTTCAAGGAATCCTTCTCCCCTAATGACTTTTCTGCTATTGTGGGCATGGACAGATTTAATTGGAACTTTTTACCTGCTTCGGGGCACTCTGGCGGGATCTTGATAGGCTCCAATAAAGATATTTTTGATTTTGTTGCGTTTGATCATGGGATCTTTTGGGCCAGTGTTGTTCTCTCTCATAAAGCTCAGAATACTCTTTGTGAGTTTATCGTCGTCTATGGGCCCGCAGACCATTCCTTGTCGCCTTTATTTCTTAATGAACTTTCGCTGAAGATCGATGCTTGTAATTTACCGATGGTTATCGGGGGAGACTTTAACCTTCTGCAGTGCCCTAATGACAAAAGTAATGATAACTTCTCCTGGCCGCTGGCTAATGCCTTTAACAACTTCATTAGTGCCAATGCTATTCGTGAGCTGCCTCGGGGGGGAGCTTGGTATACCTGGTCCAATCATCAGTCAATCCCTATTAGATCAGTGCTTGACAGAGTCTTCCTTTGTCCCAGGTGGGATTCCTTGTTCCCTAGGGCCTCTCTTTACACCAAGTGCATTATCGGTTCCGATCATACCCCCTTAATTCTTGACGATGGTTCCATTAGCCTCAGGCCTCCGGCTAGATTTCAATTTGACGCCTCCTGGTTGGCTGTGGATGGCTTTGTCGATATGGTTGCGGCGAAGATCTCCCTTTCTCTATCATCCAATGCTCGCTCCTTTGGGCCTTTGGATGATTGGCATTCGTGTTCCTATAACCTGCGTAAATTCCTCAGAGGTTGGTCTCGTAATCGTGCGGCGGAGGATCGTCGCACCAAATCTTTCCTCGAAGACCAAATCTTGTCGCTGGATCGCGCGGCTGATTCTATTGGGCTCTCTGACGATGGTTGGGCGGTTCGTTATAATCTGGAGGCTGCTCTAATACAGCTACACCATCAGGCTGAGATTTATTGGCGTCAACGGGGTACTCTAAACTGGACTCTAAAAGGCGACTCCCCTACGGCGTATTTCTTTGCGATCGTGAACGGCAGGCGTAGACGTTGTGGGATTAATAGCCTGCTCATTAATGGTGTGCGATCTTCGGAGCAGTCTGTTATTATGGCTCATGTGGTGGATTTCTTCTCTTCGTTGTTGGGGGCTAAACCTCCATCGGGCTTCTCCATTTCTCCCTCCCTTTGGAACTTAGGTCTGAAAATCTCACCCGAGGAGAATGCCTCTTTGATGATCCCTCTTTCTGACCAGGAAATTTGGGATGTTGTTAATACTGCCAATCCTAATGCTGCTTCTGGGCCAGACGGCTTCTCTATTCCTTTCTTTCGGAAATTCTGGCCCCAGTTGAAACAGTTAGTTTGTAATGTTATTCAGGGCTTCTGTCTTGGTACTGTCGATATCTCCCGCCTGAACTATGCAGTGATAACCCTGATCCCCAAGGTTAAGGGTGCTGATGTTATTTCCCAATACCGACCTATTGCTTTGATTAACAACTTCGCAAAATTCCCGGCTAAAGGCTTTGCGAATCGTTTGTCGCCGGTTGCTCATAGAGTTATTAGTCCTTATCAATCTGCTTTCATCAAAGGGCGTTTCATCCTTGATGGTATCCTATCCCTTCATGAGATTGTTCACGATCTTCACGCTCGGAGAGCTAAAGCGGTTATCCTTAAGTTAGACTTTGAGAAAGCCTATGACTCCGTTAGCTGGCCCTTCCTCAAGCAGGTCCTTCTTGCTAAAGGTTTCGACGGTGCTTATGTTCATCGTATCATGCAGTTGGTCTCGGGTGGCCATACTGCCGTTTCGGTTAATAGTTTTGTTAGCAATTTCTTCGCCAATGGTAGGGGCCTTCGCCAAGGGGATCCTGCTTCCCCTGTTCTTTTTAATTTTGTGGCCGACACCTTCTCATGCATGCTTTCCAGGGCAGCCCGTTGTGGGCACATTGTTCCTGTGGTCTCTCATTTACTTCCGGAGGGTGTTTCCCACTTGCAATATGCAGATGATACAATTATCTTGGTGGAGCTGGATGACACCTGCATTGCCAATCTTAAATTCATCCTGTTGTGTTTCGAAGCTGTTTCGGGTCTTAAGATTAATTTCGCTAAAAGCGAGGTTCTGGTGACGGGTGTGGATGAGGCGGAAGCCTTGCGGGTTGCCAGGCTTCTGAACTGTTCTTTGGGTTCCTTTCCCTTTAAATATCTAGGCCTTCCTATCTCTCCTGGCGTGCTCCATGCTAAAGATTTCGCTCCGGCGGTCGCTAAAGTGGGGAACAGGGTGCTCCCTTGGAGAGGCAGATATAATACCAATGATGGCAAAGTTGCTCTAATTAACTCCTGCTTATCCTCTCTCCCCATGTTTCTTATGGGCTTCTATCTTCTTACGGATGGCGTGCATGCTGGCTTCGACAAACATAGGGGAGCCTTCTACTGGAATTCCGCGGATAACAAACGGAAATATAGGTTGGTCAAGTGGCAACATATGTGTAAGCCTAAAAACCGTGGGGGTTAGGTATTACTAATACTCGGGTGATGAACATTTGTTTGCTTATCAAGTGGTGGTGGAAAATTTTAACTAGTGGAGCTGACTCGCTTTGGTTCTCGATTCTTAAGGCTAAATACTTCCCACATTCCAACCCGCTGTTTGCCACCGCGAGGCGCGGCTCTCAATTTTGGAAATCCCTTGTCAAAGTCAGACCTATTTTCCTGGAACATGTTAAATTTAATGTTGGTAATGGGATGGCAGTCTGCTTTTGGTTGGACTGGTGGTCGGGGGATGCCCCCCTCGCTGAGATTTTTCCGGTTTTGTTCTCTTACTGTCCTAATCCGGGTATCTCCATCGCGGAGGTGGCGGCTAATAACTGGGATCTGGCCTTTCGTCGGGCCCTGTCTCCTGAAGAGTTGGAAGATTGGCAAAGTCTCTCTGCCCTCTTCCCCGTGCTCTCGGAGTCGGCCGATTCTGTAGTCTGGCCTCATTCGGCCTCAGGTAGATTTACGGTCAAGTCGCTTTATTCTAGACTTATTGGTGGTACTCCTTCGACCAGATTCTCTTGTGTTTGGAAGTCCAAAGTTCCTCCTAAGATTAAAATTTTCCTTTGGCAAGCCTTTCGTGGTCGCCTGCCGGCTGCTGACCAGATTAAAAAGCGCAATGGGCCTGGCTCTGATTTCTGTCATCTATGTGGGGCCTTGGAGAGCTCTGATCACATCTTTTTCAATTGCATGCTGGCCAAGCTGGTTTGGTGCTGTGTCAGATCTTAGCTTCAGGTCTCTTGGAACCCCTCCTCTTTCTCCGATATTCGAACCCTAGCCAAAGCTTTGGTTGGGGTCACCAAGAGGGTGTTTTGGGTTGGCCTGGGTGCCCTATGCTGGGCTCTGTGGACCATTAGAAACAAATTTACTATTGAGCATATCTTCCCATCTAAGCCTGCTGACGTTCTTTTCAAATCATGTATATTATTGCAGCAGTGGAGATCATTGACTAAGGAGGTTGATCGGGATGCCCTGGACCTGCTCATCGATAAAATCCGGGCTTCGACATCTCACATCTCCGGACGGGATCCGGTCGTCTAATCCTGGTGGTGCTGTTTGCGGAGTTTAGGTCTCACTCCTTTCCGGCCTGCGCGCCGTGTATGGCAGTTGCCTGTATCCATCCTTCCTTGGCTACTCTTTATACTTTTCGTTCCGTGCGCTGTGTGCGTTCTCCTCGTTAACTGGTCTCTTTCCTGTTTGATCTCGTGACGCTGCCATGTGGCTTTATTTATAAAGTCGGGCTCTGGCCTTTTCTCTAACAAAAAAAAATTAGAGTTAATTCCATTTTTTTACCCCCTCTTTTGTCCTTTTTGACAAGGATTACCCCATATAAGCAAAAGTCATCCATCTTACCCCATTTAACTAAATTTGTGCCAGAGTTTACCCTTTTTTTGCACATTCTGTCAATCTTTTATTTTTTGCAGCCCGTTTCTTCCCCGCTCGATTGCACACCCGGTTCTTTCTTCGGTTCTACATCACGCAGGCCCCTTCCATGTCATTCCTCCATCTCGCTCCATGTCTCCCTCCTCCATCGCTACTCCTCCTTGTCCTGTTATACCGCATCCGCTGCCACTAGAACATCAACCGCTTTGCATCTCTCCCGAGCCCCCTCTACGAATTGGGCGTTCTTTGCAGATGTTATGTCAACCAAAACAAATGTCTGCTTGTATTGCATCTCATTTCAAACATTTGATAGCGTACATCAATTTGCAAGTGCCTTTGCAAGTAGTAGCACCTAGCGCTACGCACAATATGGAGTAGGGGCTAATGCGAAGCACAAAACAAAAACATAGCACACGAAGCAGACCAACCAGCAGCAGCACGCAGGCAACAGACCAAGCAACAGCTAGCTTGCACCTACAGCAACTGGCAGACCAAGCAACAGCTACCATAAGTTGCGAGTGTGGCGAGGCGGCAGCGCTAGAATAGGAGAAGGACGCCGAGTATGTCACACACACGCGCGCACGCGGCTCAGCTCAAACTCGATCACGAGCAGGTCACGCGCGCAAAATGGCTAAACTAGCATGGGCAGGAGTCGATGGAATTGATCAATTTGATGGGTCCTAATTCCTAAACGAGGAGCAGATCAAGATAGGTCCGAGTGTATTTATCTCCACCGCTTGGAGCCGAACCGGATGTGCGGTCGAGGAAGTGAATAAAACTGGCTACAGACAAAGAAAAATGCCTATAAATCATGTGGGAGTCAATCGACAGAATGAGGAAAAATCTAAAGAGGGGTAAAATCTGGCATATATTTTGGTTAAATGGGGTAAGATGGATGAATTTCGCTTAAATGGGGTAATCCCTGTCAAAAAGGACGAAACGAGGGGTAAAAAATGGAATTAACTCAAAAAATTAATGGTGGAAGGAGGCACTCATAGCAACTGGCCAGAGACCCTGGCTATAAATGCAGCACCGGGTCGAAAGATGGAGAACACATACACTATCCTCCTCGTGGCTGGCTACCATGGCCAAGCTCGCCCTTCTCGTTCTGGTCGCCGCCTTCCTCGCTGGCACCATCAACGTGGACGGGGAACGTTGTGAATACACGGCCATGGTCAAGACGAGGGACCTTGGTGCGGGCGATCCTAGTCCAAGAATCCAACTCCAGTTGCATGGCCAGGACGGCCAAGGCGTGGACGACACGGTCGGGCAAGAGTATGAGATCGTGGTGGGCACCAGCCACCCGGTCCTCCTCTACGGGGGGGGAGGGCGACTCATGTTTCGAGCCGTGCGGGCTCCGCTTTATACTTATTGGAGAGATGTTCACGGAGTGCTGGTGGTGCGAGTCCGTCGACATCACCGTCAAAAGGTTCCCCTCCTACTCCAAGTCGTTCACTGTGAACAAGGTAATGCAGAGTGGCAAAGAGTTCAAGAGATCCACATGTCCAGCTAGCTAGCATGGCGTGACAGATTGCGTTGCATGTGTTCCCGCGCTTGTCTTTTCGATTATGCTGCTGCTGTTGGTGTTTGCTTGCTACCGTTACACGCGTCTAGGTTTGTCAACTTGTTTCCCCTCTTGTCCATCGTCGTTTGTTTGTACTCGACAGCTGTTATTTCCTCACTTCACTTGAATGAAATAAATATAAGCGGTAAGGGTTTTCGTTCATTGCTTCTTCCGCCGTGTTCGCATATATTGAGTTGTGTTGAGGTTCCTCGGCCGGCCGTCTACATTGTTGATGTGATGATGAGTTGATGCATATCCCTTTCCTAGCTCGTGAGATCCATGCATTAGCAATTAAGATTTCATTATCTATAACGGGATTGCTAAATCTCACTTGACTGAGATTTACATGGAGATCCATGCAAATTTATTTTTTTAGTTTTTTTTTCTTTCTTGCATGTTATGTATTTGACTTACAGTTGGTTAAGCCTCAGTCGATTGAGATCTAGCCACATCTAATCTATAACTTTTTTCGAAAAGGACCCTATCTATAACTACTTACACTAAAAAGCATATGACAGGTTGGCTAAAAAAAGAGAGATGATTTTCTTTTGAGTTGTTGATTATTTTTTGAGATAGCTACCTGCTTATTATAAGCGGTAAAAAAGAAAGATAATTAAGCTAGATATTTTCACAAAATTCATAAACATTGGGTCATCGGTATATCGCATTGTAGAGCAAACACCATTATATTTTCCAACTTGGATCATGATAGTAATGCTGGCAACTAAAGTCATGCATAATCTTTTTGTGTGTCTGTGTGTGTGTGTGTGTGTGTGTGTGTGAAAATGATCCGGTTCTATTATACAAGTTCATCAGCAGTATAAAATACCCTTAACATAATAAAAATTACATCAAGCTCCGTGGATCACCCAATTACCACTACTGCCACTAGAATGAGCCGCCAATGTGTCGCTTCCCTAGTCCCTACCGAAGTCAGTCTGGCCCTGTCAATCACAGTTGGGAGGTCTTCGTGCACGTGCAACTGAGGACCAACGCCCTAGAGACACAACGATCATCTTGAACCCTTAAATAGATCTGAAATGTCTGACAACATGTCTCACCATCTGTATCATCGCTTCCCCAAGGAGAAGGTAGGATTATGTACCAGAGCTTCATCTACTCCGCCCTGACGAACGAATTCGAGGAGAATTAGAGCCCGGAAGACCAGGTCGAAGAAGAAGATCCGCCATCTTGTATCCTTGATAAATACATTTTTTCCTATATATACATGTTTGCTCGCTCCATCTTGTAACCTTGTATCATACACTAATGCTTATGATTCAGAATTTCAAAAAAATTGCAATCTTCTTTAGTCTAGCATGCCCAGCTTTTTCTTTCACCCTCCACCACTGTTTGATATATAGAATGATTAACAAGTGCAAAATTGGTAGCAAAAGTAAAACCCTTGCTAAATGGAGGAAATTTAAATAGCAGTGGAACGGGTTGGGTAGAGTGGCGATGCTAGTGGTATTTATTGTGGCATGATGGTGCTTTTGTGAAAAGAAGTCAAGTGACTAACCTTATCCCGCAAAAAAAGTGACTAACCATTATAATAGGGAAGTAAAAATAAACATTGATTATTCTAAAACCAAAAAAAGATAAGTATGGGCAGCAGCGTTGGACATAGAGTTTGTGAGCACGAGCTCACATGCACCTTTCGCTACTGTAAAATCTGGAAAAAAATACTAAACAATCTTTTTTGGAAACTGATTTTTTTGCAACAAACGTCTATGTGTGCACATTTTCGTGATGGAATGACATACGTGGAGGTTAAAAAAAAACAAAATCAATGCTTCAAAAGGACTGTTTTGGAGCATCGATTTTTTTTCCAAATTTCAATGAATGTCATTCCATCGCAAAAAAATGTACGCATGTGAAACACACGTTGATGTTTGTTGCCAAAAAATTTCAGTTTTTTTGAAATACTTTTAGTACAATTTTTTCGGATTTAATTGTAGCAAGGGGTGCATGTGAGCATGTGCTCACAAGAGCATTTCCGTGTAGCGTCGTCCTACTTGCGTTGGAGAAGGAGAACTATTCTACCTTTCTGCTTCAATATCTTCAAGGAATCTTCGCGAGTCCAGATCTGATGCTTTCGGGGAAGAACACTGATATGCACATGATGAATCCATGCACGATGCACGCACGACAGGCTATGTACACCATTGGATTACATCATTTTTTTAGTCTGGGTGGCTTCTAATTGTATCGGCCGCAAATCGTGCGCAGGAGCATGTCGTGTATACAGCACTTTCGTTCAGGGAACTCAAACAATCAGATCAAGCGCCGGTCCATGTGAATTGTAGCAAAGGGTCGATCCTCGTGTATACATAAAAGCTGATTCGACCGTAGAGTCCTCTGGCAGGATTAAAGCCCGTGTGCCTCTCGTTCAGTATACAGAAAGCCTTATCAGTTGACTCGCGTTCATTAAGAAAGTAACGCGGTGCCAGCAGATCTAGAGGATACATAACATAATGAACACATATCCGGTCTCTGCATAGTTAAATGCACACAATCAATACAAAAACACGCACACAAAAATACACTAGCAAATAGTAAAGTCATATAAGACTAAAGCTATTCTTAGACGAGAAAAAAAAAACCCAGAAGCGATCATAACCATGATCGACAAGCTACAAACATGACCATATATATCCGCACGAACCATCTCATGACACTACATGAACGACGATATTCTTCAATAGTGACGCCTTCAGAAAGGAGCGACACTCATCACCACATCCACCAGAATCTAGGTTTTCGCCCTGAAGAATCAATGTGAGCACATCCGAACAATGCCTTCAACAAGGTAACAACATAAAAAAACATCGCCATTGCCAAACATAACCTGCTCAGGTCAGCCTAGGCTTTCACCCCAGAGCTCAAGACCGGGTGCTCGAGGAGCACCACCATCGAAGTCACAAGTGTTGTCACCACCATTTTTCACGATCCCAACGACTACATTGTCATGTGACCATCACCGCTACACAACCATCCCTCTGCGTCAAGCCATACTGCATTCACCGCAGAAATCAACCATCAGATCTAGAGAGATGAGCACTCCATAAGATCTAACTGTGACCACCGCTGTCGTGGAGACCAAGGTGGTCACTTGAGCGTGATCTGCACCCACCCCAGCAGCTAGGCTGTCGTCCAGCTGGATGGATGCTAGGATCCATTTGAATGGATCTCGATCGAGTAAGGGTATTCAAGATGGAAGGATTTACGTACTTATGTATTTTTCTATCCATAGATAATGCCATTTGATATTCTGATACACATACCGCGGAGTAGCAAATCTATTATAGTATTTGATATATATACCCAGCACCTAGCCCACCAAAAAGTGTTTCCTACACCCAACAGCTAGCCCACCAAAATGAGAAGCTTCAAGGTATGATTGCATATATCAATTTCAAGGTTTGAGATTGCTAACCGGACCTGTCGCCCGGTATGAGAAGCTTCAAGGTACTTGCATAGCACACTGTAACTGACCTGTCTGTTGGTTTGGATATCCGAGAAGCATAGCACACTGTAAGGACTAATCAGGTGCTAATATGCTCCATAATCTTCAGCATTGATCACAAAGACTTGATTGTTGGAGGACCTAGTAGGCTGACAACTAAGAACGCTTAACAACAAAACATGTTGGCGTGTGCATGGAAATCTGCAACTAGATTGGTTCAGATATCACCCAAATATCTTTTCTCAGCAATTGTTTGGTTAAATCTTGCTCCTAAAAATCAATACATCCTATCGACGCTTGCAAAGATTGTATTTTATTGCTGCCTCCAACAACAGTTCATAAATCACTCTTGCATGCACTGCGTTGATGCCTGAACCTGAAAAAAAAAGTACTTTGCAGTGTACTGTGTTCTTCAATTCAGAAGCCACTTTTTAGTCCCGAATCGAATCGGCTCCGAACACGCTGCACTTTTGTTTAGTCCGGAGGTCAATGAACCTTGTGTCCAACCTGCCATTGTTGCCGGTAAACGCTTCTGCTGCAACCACTTTCTTCTCTCCTCTTTTTTCGCAGACTTAATGTGGATCAGCTTATCTAAATTTCGCCATACGTACTTCACAACAGATGGACGGGATTCTACACATTTCACTCTAAAGTTACCAGTTCCTACTGAAAATTAAGGCTAAGGTCATGCAGCTTTGCAGTCCTTTGTGCTACTGCTTTGGTATTTGGTATCTTCGGCTGTCTTTCTACCTCTGGAGTAGATCGGCAAAGCTTGAGGGGTCATTCTTCCAACAGACCAAACTTCCGCATAGAAGTAAACTGCATTGTCAATTGTATTGAAAAATACTAGCTAGTAAAAGGATCCGTATATTGCAACGGAAGAAAAATATATCACATTCTTTTATAATCTAGAAAAGGTGGTGTAGAATCTAGGAATTTGTTCCACAAGTCTAGCTCTTCTATTCAATACGGTTTGCATGTAGATTTAAAAAGTACATACAAGCAGGCTAGGGATAATCCATTTATTAATGACATGCATGGAATCAGGTGTTATTATAGGTAAAGGAAAACGACAAGAACATACGATGATACATTAGCACACTACAGAAACATACATGCATCATGGGCAGTTTTTGGTTCAAGCATCACGAACTTATGGCATGTTCAACAACATTCCTATTGTTAGCTCGGCTCCATGACCTCAATCTCATCCTCGCGCTGTTGTCCCGAGCTCGTCCTTGCTTCACTCTGACGTGAAATATCACTCCAGAACTTCTCATGCCTTCTCTATGTTTGTCTAGTTTTGTTCGCCAACATTGTCTTATAATTCCCACCCCGCTGCTAACGAGTCACTTGGCTTGTTATTTACAACCTGTGTGAATAAATTATGTTGGTGTCCGCAAATATTTTTGTTGCAACTCTTGAATATATTTTCACGTACATATTTATCAAAGAAAATGCATGAAGAGTTTTTTTTAATACATAAACAGTATTTGTTTTTAACTTTTATAGACGCATGTATCATACTGCCCATGTCCCATCCTATCGCGGATATCCTCGGATTTTCTTACAAAGCGTTTCGTTTATTTCTTTTATATAGCGCAGCGCATTCCAAATCACATCTTATTCCTATGGCGCGCATATTCAATATATATTTATCGGATCTCCTCGAATTTCTTGCCATGCCCTTTCTTATATTTCTTTTATATATAGCCCAGCAAATCCCATCTTTATCGGGCCTTTCTTTTACGCAAATGTTAACGCCCACACGTGTGGCACGAAGCAACATGATCCAAACGCCTCCAGTACCATTCATTTTGTCACATCAAAACAGATGACATCAGCAGTAATATTTTTGGTTTTCGGCTTAAAAATGTTTTATCTCCTAATTAAACAATCCAATTAAAAATTTGTTTTCACCAATAAATCCGTCTCGACAAGATCTTCAAAACTAGATCCCGTGTTGATATGTTTCGACGATTTCTTTTTTGCCAAAAGTTGACATGATGTTTACACTGTAGGTGCCATAGTGTTACACTAAAATTGCCATGTGGCAATTTTAGTTTATAGAGCATGGCAATTTTAGTATTTTGACCATGACAATTCCAGTACTTTGACCATGAAAAATATTTTTTGTATGAACTATGGCAATTTTAAGTGTATATATCATGGAAATTTTAGTTATGGTTCATGGCAAGTCTAGTTTCTTAATACCCCATTTTATAATATTTCAAAATTTAATTTTAAATATAGAAGAAAATAGCTGAAATATATCGTGGCAACTTCAGTGTAAACACCATGGCAATTCATGTGCAATAGATATGACAACTTTTAAAAGTTGTCGAAACATATTGATATGAGATCTAGTTTCGAATATCTCATTGCGATGGTTTTAATAATGAAAACGGATCTTCAATCAGATTTTTCATTAAATAGATAAAACAGTTTAAAAACTAGAAATCCAAAAAGATTCTCACATGCATGCATGCGGTGACGTGGCGTAATCTGTGTGTTATAGGGCGTGTGGGCGGGTGACGCTCCCACCACATGTGTGGACGTTATCAGTGTCCTTCTTTTATTTCTTGCCATGCATATCCTTATTTACTTCCCATATTTATGGGATCTCCTTGCCATGCATCCTCTTCTGTTTTTTTTATAGTGCATCACATCTCATCTTTATTTGGGCCTCTCTTTTATTTCTTTTCTTGCATGCCCTCTCTTCTACGAGAGCAACTAGTTAACGAGCACTCCTTCGGGAGCCTCGCAACGATCAGTACCACTTGGCGCGCTCTCAGCCATTCGCCACGTGCCACGCTCTGGACGCTTCTTTCGGAGTTTTTTTATTTTCCTGCACGCGCTTTCGGCTTTTTAAATGGGGTTTTTCGACGTTTTGGTTTTTCCCCGATCTTCCTTAGCTTTTTGATAAAAAAATTAGATTTTTTTTTGCGTGAAAACACGTTTTTCTTTTTTTTCCTTTCGCGAAAGTCACGGTTTTTCTTCCACGAGAGGCACGGTTGTGCTTTCGCGAGAGTCACGGCCGTGCCTTTCGAAAACGAAAAAAATGTGTTTTCTAATTTTTTTTTCTTTCGCGAGAGTCATGGTTTTGCTTCGGTGAGAGGCACGATTGTGCTTTCGCGAGAGTCACAGCCGTGCCTCTCGAAAAGTGAAAAACAAAACACATTTTCTGTTTTTTTTCTTTCGCGAGAGTCACGGTTTTGCTTCCGTGAGAGGAATGGTTGTGCTTTCGCGAGAGTCACGGCCATGTCTCTCGGAAAGGGAAAAAATACGCGTTTTTTTGTTTTTTTCTTTCACGAGAGTCACGGTTCTGCTTTCGCGAGAGACACGGTTGTGCTTTCGCAAGAGTCACGGCCGTGCCTATCGAAAACGAAAAAAAACGCGTTTTTTGTTTTTTTCTTCCACATGAGTTACGGGTTTGCTTCCACGAGAGGCACGATTGTGATTTCGCGAGAGGCACGGGCATGCCTCTTTCGGAAAGAGGAAAAACCGTGCTTCTGGTTTGGTTTTTTTCGTCCGGTTTTTTTGTGGAAAAAAATTCGTCAAAATCTATCAACATGAGATCTAGTTTTGAAGATCTCGACACGAGGAATCGAATGATGAAAACGGTTTGAGATTTGGACGCATGGTTTAAGAGATAAAACGTTTTGAATAAACGGATCTACGAAAAAAGGAAAAACTCCAGGTTGCGACAAGTGGCGCGCTATATATGCGCCAGTTGTCACGACCTAAAAAGGTGGAGTGTTCTTTGCAACAAGTGCTCCTTAATTAGTGATTTCGTTCTTCTATTCCTTGCCACGCATGTCCTTATTTGTTGGGCCTTCTTTCTTTTGTTAGATTAGAAATGGTATCGGCACCTCTTGCGTTTTGTTCAACTTCCAAAAAGGCTTATCCGTTGTCTACTTGTTGACATATATAAATTGATATAATTTTGTGTAAATCGGTGAGGTGATACGTGAATACACACGACCCCTTATTTTTGACAGAAGCCAAACCCAGCCCGGCTGGTTCCATCCCTACAACTGCAAAGTGGAGGCGTTCGATCCTCAGAGACCACATATTATAAGAGCAATTAGTTAACGAGCGCTCCTTCGGGAGCCTCGCAGCAATCAGTGTCATTTGGCGCGCTTTCAGCCATTCGCCACGTGTCGCGTCCTGGATGCTCCCTTCGGATTTTATTTTTTTATTTTTTGCGCGTGTTTTCTGCTTTTTAAACGATTTTTTTCGTTTTGGTTTTCCCCCGGTCTTCCTTAGCTTTTCAATAAAAAAATTATTTTTTTTTTTGCATGAAAAACGCGTTTTCTTTTTTTTTCCGTGAGAGTCACGGTTTTTCTTCCGCGAGAGGCACGGTTGTGCTTTAGCGAGAGTCACGGCTGTGCCTTTCGGAAACGGAAAAATAAACGCGTTTTCTGTTTTTTTTTCTTTCGCGAGAGTCACGGTTATGCTTCCGCGATAGGCACGGCCGTGCCTCTCAGAAAGGGAAAAACAAAACGTGTCTTCTGTTTTTTTTCTTTCGCGAGAGTCACGGTTTTGTTTCCACGAGAGGCAAGGTTGTGCTTTCGCGAGAGTCACGGCCGTGCCTCTCAGAAAGGAAAAAACAAAACGTGTTTTCTGTTTGTTTTCTTTCGCGAGAGTCACGGTTTTGCTTCCGCGAGAGGCACGGTTGTGCTTTCGCGAGAGTCACGGCCGCGCCACTCGAAAAGGGAGAAAAATAGATGTTTTCTGTTTTTTTCCTTTCGCGAGAGTCACGGTTTTGCTTCCGTGAGAGGCACAGTTGTGCTTTCGCGAGAGTCACGGTTGTGCTTTCGCGAGAGTCACGGTTGTGCTTTCGCGAGAGTCACGTCCGTGCCTCTCGAAAACGGAAAAAAACGTGTTTTCTATTTTTTTTGTTTCCACGAGAGTCACGGGTTTGTTTCCACGAGAGGCACGGACGTGTCTCTTTCGGAAAGGGAAAAAACCCGTGCTCCCGGTTCGGTTTTTCGTTGGTTTTTTCGTTCGTTTTTTTCGTGAAAAAAAGGTTGTCAAAACCTGTCAACATGGGATCTAGTTTTGAAGATCTCTACGCGAGGAATTCAACGGTGAAAACAGTTCGTGATTTGGACACACGATTTAAGAGATAAAACATTTTAAATAAATGGATCTACGAAAAAAAGGAAAACTCCTAGGTTGCGACAAGTGGCGCGCCATATATGCGCCACTTGTAGCGACCTGGGAAGGTAGAGTGTTCTTTGCAACGAGTGCTCCTTAATTAATGATTTCGACATATTATTTTTCGTTCATTGACCGGAGCAGCAAAACAGCAAAGCCTTAAAGGATGTGCGACGGTACAAATATTTTTTTCCTGAACTAATAGGATTGCGGCTTTAATAAAAAAAGATTTTTTTCGCAAAAAGTTTACGATGGTGAACCCGACGGAAGCAATGTGTGCTTTATTAGTAAGTAAAAGGTAAAGATAAAGATAGGGGCAACATGTATGTGTTTCATGTATTACGTTACTTGAACATCCGAATGGCGAACTTCTGCCTTTCAATCTTTTAACCTGTACTATATCCTTGAGTTGTTTTCCACATTAAACTTTATTTGGAACTTGACCTTTGGAGTTTCTGAAGATGTTTGTACAAGTAGAAAAGTAGTAGTATGAAATAGCCCAGCAGTGATGACTGATGACCAAAGGTCAGTGCTGAAATCTCACAAAATACTTGTGTTGGTATCTATACTGAAGCCTGCCCGTGTTGTACTTGGCAATGCACCTCGAATGGCTTTGCAGTGTACTCTGTTCTTCAATCGAGAGCTACTTTACTTTAGTCCCAAATCGAATCGGGTCCGAACACGCTGTTCTTTTGTTTAGGCCCTGTTTGGTTCGGCTGTGGATTTTTAAAAGCAGCTGTGAAAAATTTGCTGTGGAAAAATAGCTGTAGAAAATCTGATGTGAAAATAGCTGGTACAGATTTTTTTAGATTTTGGTCCGCAGCGGAATCAGATTTTGGAAAACACGTCTTGGGCTGCTTCCGCTTTTGGTTCAGATTTTGGCAGCGGATTTCTGGAATCGGATTCTGCTGGGTTCGCCCTTTGGTTCAGATTCTGCTGCGCGGCATCAGAATTCGTCAATAAAAGCTAAACCAAACAGGGCCTAGTCTAGAGGCCGGTGAATCACGTGTCCAACCTGCCATTGTTGGCGTCAAACGCTTACCCTGCAACCACTTGATGTACTTTCTTTTTTCCTCTGCTTGTGCAGAGTTAACGAGGAGCAGCTTGTCTAGATTTTGCAATATACACGTCAAAAGAGATGAACAGAGTTTTCACTATAAAGCTAGCGGTGAACAGTTATACTACAGAAAATTAAGGTTTGCAGTCCTTGCAGATTGTGATACTGTTCTGCTCTTGCCACATGTTCTATCCCTGGCATCATCTTTGTCCACAGATTGGCATCTTTGGCTGTCTTTCTACCTCTGGAGTAGACCGGCAAAACTTTGAGGAGTCATTCTTCCAACAGAACAAAGTTCACATAGAAGTAAGCTGCTCGGTCAATCCGAAGGAAGAATATAGGGGCAACACGTATGTGTTTCATGTATTGAAGTTACTTGAACATCAGAATGGCTAACCTCTGCCTTTCAATCTCCTGCTTTTAACATGTATATCCTTGAGCTGTTTTCTCACATTAAACTATGGTTGTAACTAGTCCTTCGGAGTTTCTGAAGATGGTTGTATACAAGTAGAAAAGTATGCAATAGCACAACAATGATGACCAAAATTCAGTGCTGAAATCTCACAAAATACTTGTGTCGTTATCTTTTCTTTCGAATTGAGGAGCATCTCGTCCCCGATTTCATTACATGGAAACGAAATCGATAAACAACCATTCCCCAAACTGGGGTAAACTATCAAGATTGGCCAGAAAAACGAGAAGACAAACACTTTTGCATGTATCTACTACTACTAGAGCTTGCTCTTGTCGTCGTACTTGACATTGCTTCTCTAACTGGGGAACCTCTTGATAATGTTTTCGGCCTGACCCATGAAGTAGGTCAGTCTTTACCAGTTTTCTTCAGTTCCCCTTTTCACGCTAGCAGCCTAGCACAGTGAAGTTTTTTCCGCTCGTCCCTCTATAGGCTACATAATATGTACGGATTATTACTAAGGCAAATGACATAGGAGTCTCACTGGGGTCTAATGGTAAAGAAATTGCTAAATCGGTTAATGACATTTTAGACTTAGAGGCTGAGAGAGCTTCAGTTAATCCGAGCGTTAGCGGCTGTCAAACCTATGTCTGATACTGAAATTAATAGCATGGGCATTTCTTCGCTAGAGAAATTCTCTGACGGAATGCTGCCTACTTCGGATGCCGAAGGAGAGGCGGGAGATGAGGGGTCCGAGGGACCTGTTGGCTTCTCGCCTCTAGTGGCGGAGGTACAACCGACCAAAAATAGCAGTGACGAGGAGTTGATACTGGATAAACCTAAACGTTCCTGAAAGAGGAAGATATATCCAGTGTCGGCGGTCCGCAGAAGTGCGAGAGTGAAGCTTAAGAAAAAATTTCACGATGAAGTATGAAAGGGATCTTTTGGAATAGCAGAGGTCTAGTAGACTAGGCTAAGAAACGATTCCTGGTTGAAACAACCATAGAAGATAAACTCGATTTTATTGCACTACTAGAAACTGGTAGAGATAACTTTACTTCACAATTCCTTGGTTCGCTTACTGGTGGAATTGATTTCGACTGGCATTGCCTACCACCCAGAGGATGGTCGGGTGGGATTCTATTAGGGGTGAAGTGTGAAACACTCGAGGTTCTTAACGTAGTAAGAGGAGACTATACGGTTAAATTCTGGGTAAGGTCTAAATTGGATGGATTTCGATGGGCCTTAGTGGCGGTATATGACACTGCCCAACCTGAATTTAAACCTGATTTTCTAGCAAATCTGGTTAGGATTTGCGGGGATGAGGAGTTACCAACACTAGTGGGAGGTGACTTCAACATCATTAGGAGGAAAGAAGAAAAGAATAATGATCATTTTGACGGGCGGTGGTCCTTTATGTTCAATATGATTATTGAAAGTCTCAATCTCAAAGAGATAGAGCTCACGGGTAGACAGTTTACTTGGGCAAATTCTTTTCTGACTCCTACGTATGAGAAGCTTGACAGGGTTCTCATAAGTGTGGAATGGGAACAGAAATACCCTCTGGTATCGTTGCATGTGATGCAGAGAGGAATCTCCGACCACACGCCCCTGTTAGTTAACTCAGGTGAAGCAACACATATTGGCAATAAGAATAACTTCTCTTTCGAACTAAGTTGGTTCAAAAAGCAGATTTTTTAGAAAATGGCCGCGAGAGAATGGGCGAGGCCCGTCGCGGGTAGATCCAGTATGGAGCGCTGGCAGAACAAGATTCGGCACCTGAGACAATTTTTGAGGGGTTGGGCCAGAAATGAGAGTGAGATTTATAACAAGAGAAGGATAGAGTCATCCATTTGATTCAGACGCTGGATTTGAAAGCGGAAACAAATTTGCTGGATGCGACAGAGCAAGCTGTTAAATCCGAAGCTGAGTTGAAACTGTTGGTTTTGCTTAGGAAAGAGGAGATGAAATGGGCCTTACGCGCTAAGGTTCTTAAAGTCGTCCAAGGGGATGATAACACTCAATTCTTTCATATGATTGCAAATGGCAAACATAGGAGAAAGAAAATTATCCAACTTGAGCAAGATGAGGGAACCGTGTTGGGTCATGAGAATCTCAAGTTATATATATCCAACTATTACAAACAACTTTTCGGGCCTCTGGTGGACAATGCGGTGGCCCTAGACGAGCATGTAATCGAGGATATTCCTCAGTTAAGGTCAGATGAAAATGAGATTCTATCTGCACCTTTTATCGAGAAGGAGGTTTTTGAGGCGATCGCTCAAATGAAACCCAATAAAGCTCCGGGACCAGATGGGTTCCCAGCAAAATTTTATAAGAAATGTTGGAATATTGTGAAAGATGATCTTATGCCTATGTTTCATGACTTCTTTAGTGGGCATCTGCAACTGTTCCACTTGAATTTTGGCACCATAACGCTAGTGCCAAAGAAAGAGGAAGCAATTCGCATCGAGCAATTCAGACCCATCTGTCTCTTGAATGTTAGTTTCAAGATATTTACGAAAGTGGCCACTAATAGACTGACACGGATTGCCCATTCGGTAGTGCAACCAAGTCAGACTACCTTTATGCCTGAAAGACATATCCTAGAAGGGGTTGTTGTCTTACACGAAGCTCTACATGAAATTCAATCGAAGGAACTCGATGGGGTGATATTCAAAGTAGATTTTGAGAAGGCACATGACAAGGTCAAATGGCCATTTCTGCAACAAGCCATGCGCATCAAGGGCTTTAATGGGGCATGGAGGAATCAGGTGGATTCTTTTGTTCAGAAAGGTAGTGTAGGCATAAAGGTGAATAATGACATTGGTCATTATTTTCAAACGCATAAAGGCCTAAGACAAGGAGACCCAGTATCTCCGATTATGTTCAACATTGTGGCAGACATGTTGGCAGTTCTCATAGGCCGGGCCAAGGAGAGAGGCTTGGTAGGTGGTCTTGTTCCCCATCTGGTGGATGGGGGCGTGTCTACCTTACAATATGCGGACGACACTATCATCTTCATGGAGCATGACCTTGCAAAGGCGAGGAACATGAAACTAGTGTTATGTCTATTTGAAAAACTGTCTGGTTTTAAGATCAACTTCCACAAGAGTGAGTTGTTCTGCTTTGGTAGGGCCAAAGATGATCAAGACAGCTACAAGCAACTGTTCGGCTGTGAACTAGGATCATTACCGTTCAGCTATCTGGGCATTCCAATCCATCATAGGAAACTAACTAATAATGAGTGGAAGTGTATCGAGGATCGTTTCGAGAAGAAACTGAGCTGCTGGAAGGGTAAGCTTATGTCATATGGAGGAAGGCTGGTATTGATCAACTCGGTGCCTACGAGTATGCCAATATTCCTTCTATCTTTCTTTGAGGTGCCTAAAGGGGTACATAAGAGACTAGACTTCTATCGATCCCGTTTTTTCTGCAGTCCGATCAGGTTAAGACAAAGTATCGTCTGGTAAGATGGGATATTATTTGTCGACCAAAAGACCAGGGGGGTCTTGGGATCGAGAACCTCAAGACTAAAAACAAGTGCCTACTGAGCAAATGGCTCTATAGGTGATCACATGAACCCGAGGGTATGTGGGCACAAATCCTAAGAAATAAATACTTGCACTCTAAAACTCTTGCTTAGGTGACCGTAAGACCTAATGATTCACCATTTTGGAAGGGTCTCATGAGAGTGAAAGAAACCTTCTTCCATAGGGTGAAATTCATTGTTGGGGACGGAACAACAACAAGGTTTTGGGAGGATACTTGGTTAGGCGACACACCGCTAGCTCTCCAATATCCTTCCCTGTATCATATTGCTCAACGTAAAGACGATTACGTAGCAACGATTTTTTAGACAGTACTTTTGAATATTCGGTTTAGGAGGTCACTGGTAGTGGAACGATGGGCTTCCTGGTTACACCTAGTGAGGAGGTTGATGGATGTTCAACTCTCTGATCAGGGAGATACATTAAACTGAAAGTTAACGAGTAATGGAGTGTTTACGGTTAAATTGATATACTTAGATCTCATTAACTCTGGCCTAATCCCAAGATCGTTACACATTTGGAAAGTTAAGGTTCTCTTGCGTATTAATTTTTTTTATGTGGTTTGTTCACAAGCAAGTGATCCTCACCAAGATAACTTAATAAAGCGCTGATGGGTGGGTAGTTCACGATGTTGCTTTTGTGTTCACGGTGAAACAATTCAACACCTATTTCTTGATTGCCCTCTCGCGAAGTTACTTTGTAGGTCTGTCCATATAGCCTTTAATATTACGCCTCCGGTTAGCATTGACGCGTTGTTTGGGACGTGGCTAAATGGAGTGCTTCCTCATGTTGCGTCAAGTATTCGGATTGAAATATACGCACTTATTTTGGCTATATGGAACTGCAGGAATGATATGATTTTTAACAGATTATCTATTGTTAACTTCTTGCAGGTTATCTTCAGGGTTACGACATGGATCCGTACGTGGTCGTTACTCCTATGGGCTTCAGGGAGCAGCTGGCTACTGGGTGCAACCGGTGAGAGATGGTAGCACGGACTATATTCAACCGGTTTGGATGGCGGTCACATAATAGGATATGTCCTTAGTATCTTTTCGTCCGGCCGGTTGTGGCTTTGAGTTGCTCTTGTTTTATCTTTTTAACTCCTTCTGTGAGCCGTACTTTGCAGACCAGATTATTTGTTTTGTTGAACTTGATTTAATAAAATGACCGTATTCATCTCTTCATGTAGAGGCCAGGGGATGACCTCCTTTTCTAAAAAAAAAAAAATATGTTTCCTCTTTTTATCCTTTTTTCTATTTATAAAGGTTTTTAATATATATTTTTGAAAAATAATTTTATTATCTTTATTTTGTAGATATGTTCACCATGTGTTAAAATTTGGACAGTGGGTGTTTAAAAAATGTGTCATCGGTTATTCGAAAATATTCATCACATGTTTTAAAAAAGGCTCATTCTGCGACTAGTTTCCATGTATTTGTAAATCATGTATTAACACATGTTCATCATGTATTTAAAAATATTCGTCAAGTATTTAGAAAATGTTCAACATGTTTAAAGATAATCATTGTGTATTTAAAAAGAGTTTGGCATGTATTTGAAAATGTTCAACTTGTGTTTAAAAATGACCATGTGTGCAAAAAATATTCAACGTGCACTAAGAAAATAATCAGTGTGTATCTGACAAATGCTCGATGTGTATTCGAACAATGTTTAATGCACATTTGAAAAATGTCAACACATGTTTTAAAATGGAAAAAATAAAAATAAAAATAAAAAGAGAAGAACAAAGGAAAAGGAAAAAAGAGAAAAAACAGGGGAAAAAAGAAAATAAAATGACAAAACCGAAAGAAAACCAGTACAAAAAATACAGAAATAAAAAAAATAAAAATGGACTAAACCTTCCGAAAACCAGGCGGAAGGTTTCTAAAACCAGTGCTAGAACAAAGAGCCTTCCTGCTCACTAGCTCAATCAGCCTCGTCCTGTTCAGGAGAAACCGAGCAAAGCTCGAGATGGAACAAGGTAAAGAGCCTGGCAGCAAGCACAAGGGGTCAGGATTAGGAGGGTTTAGCAGGATGCTGAGTTAGCACAACGCCAGGCTCTACATCGTCCGCCGATGCGTCGTCACGCTCCTTTGCTCTTGATCCGATTCTTCTTCTTTCTAGCTTAGGCTTGACAGATTATTTGGTGTGTAAGTACTTCGCCTCATATTAATTGTCGTTGAAACGGATGTATCTAGACGTATTTTAGTGTTAAATGCATCCGTTTGAGCGACAAATAATATGTGACGGAGGGAGTACATAACATAGGGTAAGTCATGTTGCTGACAGTTAGTTTGGATGGTGTGTGGTATGGTGCTCCTAAGTCCAAGTCCTGCAATGGCAAGGTTGTGCATGTACTGATGTGCCAGGTGCTGGAATATTACTACTTTTTTTGAACAAATGGAATATTACTACTTGTGTATTTGCTTTATCAACACAAGTGAATTATCTCAAGAAAAAAAGAGGTTACCCTGACATTTGAGGAATTTGTTCCTCCTTCATTCGAATTGATCAGTTGTCTAAACGGTTTTGCACACACGGCCACGTCAATGGTGTGCATTTTTCGAATTTGGGCACTGAAATATCCTGGTGAAATCGAGAAGAGTAGTGTATGTCTTTGTTAAAAATTCAAATGGCTATGTGCGCACAACCAAATAAAAGTCTACATGTAGTAACAATTGTGACTCCTGAATATATCACTAATCCTTACTCAGAAATTTGGCAGCATTATCACATGTGTTTTGGGGGGAATTTTTGTACTTTTGTCCAATATTTTGGAAACTATCCTCTATGTAGAAATTTAACCAATCAGTCCCGTAAATCGTACTTGCGTTCTTATTATTGATACATAGTGATTGCACACAAGATACTGATCCTTGCTTCTAGAAGTAACACTTTCTAGCATAACTCAATAAATCAGTTTGTTTAACATATATCCAGCTGTAGTAAATTTCTTATGCCGCAAAAATGTTTCTATACCCAGCAGCACTGGACCACAAAACTGAGAAGCTTCAGGGAACTTGCCTACCTGCAGCATTGTTGCTGCAAATGACCTGTCTCTGGGTCTTGATTTTTTGGGCAAATGAGAGATCCGGAAGATCTTATCAGGCGCTAACATGCGACACAATCTTCAGCATTGATCACACAGGCTAGATTATTGGACGACCAAGCAGACTGACAATTGAAAACTTACCAACCAAACATGCTGCTCTGTTCATTGGAGTGCAAGCAGAGGTTAAGATATCATGCCCAAATAATCTTCTCAGAGATTATTTGGTTCAACGTTCTTCCTGAAAATTGAGACATGCCATCCATGCTACGATCTTCGATGGACTTCCCTGCCAATAATTTATTTCTAGTGCTGCAACCACTGTTCAGAAATCCCTCTTGTATTTCTTTGATGCCTGAACCTGAAAAAAGCTATGCATTGTACTTTGTTCTTAATTTCAGAAGCCACTTGAGTTCAGTGTAAATTGTCTCTCCAAACAAGCTGCTCTTTTATTTAGTCGAGAGGTCGGTGAACCACTTGTCCAAACCCTCCATTATTGCCGTTAAACCCTTATCCTGCAACCACCTGCTGTATTTTCATTCCCCTCTTCTTTTGCAGAGTTAATGAGGAGCAGCTTCCGTTCACACTAAGCATCTTCCCATATTAGACACTATAAACAGATAACTGATACAATATACATAATTTCATACTTCAAAACCACAAAATGACACCAACAAATATGTTCAGTTTTTTCTCTCGAGAAAAGGTCGAATCCTGGCTCTCAGGCATTTCCAACGCGAAACATCGAATAGACATCACCAAATGTCCATGGACAGATTCGGGCATATCAGCAGACAGGCGGGCAGGCGAATGTCGTCCAATCAGAGTGGTCAAATGTAAGTGGACAACGATTTAATTGATTTGCGGATTAATTTTTACATAGCAAAATATCCCTAAAAACTACTAAACGAACTAAAAAGCATATCTACTGCCTTTTTTCTTACATATGAGACATTTTTAATACATGCTTACATTCTCAAATACGTTATTAACAATTTTTCAAATATATGTTTGGATGTCTAACTTGAAACATTTTTTATACACCTTTAATATTCTCAAAATACATGATTAACATTTTTTCAAGCACATGTTGAAACATTTTTAATTCATATGATTTTTTTGAACTACACGACATTTTTTTATAAGCATATTTTCACGAACATATATTTTGAAACACGCGATTATTTTATGAATGTTTTCATTTTCCTAAAAATAATAATTTTTTAACTTGTCTAGGTTTTCGAAATATATGTATTTTATAAATTTTAAAGAAATATTAACGAAAGAATAACAAGAATGAATAAAAACAAAACGGAGAAGAAACAAACTAACCTGGGCCGGCCCATAATAATGGGAGCTTGACTTGAGGCGATACCTCCTTCCACGTCGCTATAAGGGAAGATCGTGGGAGCAACTAGTTGGTGAGCGCTCCTTTGGGAGCCTCTCAAAGATCACTTGAGGGTGGGATGAGAGCGCGCCACATGTCTCGTGCTTTGGGCGCTCCCTCAGGATTTTGTTCTTTTTATTTTTCCGCATGCGTTTATAATTTTTTAAACATTTTTTTGACCTTTTGATTTTTCACCGGTCTTCCTTAGCTTTTGGAGAAAAATAAAAAATACGTGAAAAAAACATTTTTTTTCCACGGAAGGCACGATTTTGCTTTCGCGAGAGGCATGGCCATGCCTCTCAGAAATGAAAATAAAATGTATTTTCTGTTTTTTTTTCGGCAGAGGCACGGTTTTGCTCTCACGAGAGGCACGGTTGTGCTTTCGCGGGAGGCACCGCGTGAGGCACGGTTTTGCTTCCGCGAAAGACACGGTTGTGCTTTCGCGAGAGGCACGGCCGCCCCTCTCGGAAAAGAAAAAAAATGTTTTTTTTTGCGAGAGGCACGTTTTTGCTTTCATGAGAGGCACAGTTCTGCTTTTGTGAGAGGCACGGCCGTGCCTCTCGGAAACGGGAAAAAAAATGTAATTTCTGTTTTTTTCCTTCCGTGCGAGACACAATTTTGTTTCCGCGAGAGGCAAGGTCGTGCCTCTTTTGGAAAGTAAAAAATAAAACGTGCCATCGGTTCGGTTTTTTTCCGTTTGTTTCTTTGACGGGTTCTTTTAGTGAAAACTTTTTTTTATAAAAACCTATCAACATCGGATCTAGTTTTAAAGATCTCGAAGCAAGGAATCCAATGATTAAAACGGTTCGAGATTTGGACGCACATTTGACGAACATTTTGCAAAATTAGGGAAACATTTTGAAATCCATTTATTCATTTATTCATTTATTTCATAATTTTCAAACGTCTGCAATTGACCGGTCAACTGGTCAACCACGACCAGTCAATTCGATGGAGCGAACCAGGCGCGATTCCTATACGGTGCCCGAAGCACCGATTATAGGCGAACTACCTGACCAGACACATACCCCCTCCGCCATGGGGCGGCCCATTTAAACCTTCTTTCTCTCTTTTGTTAAAATTCTAAAACTGCTCGCTGGTTGTGATTCGAACCGAGACCCCTATGAAAAGGGCAAACAGACGCAACCATGGCAACATCCTAGCGGTAATAACTACTTCCTTTTACTTCTTCAATATAAGATACAAAATGCTATGGTTTCCCTGTTTTACTTTTATTTTTTCCAGTTTTTCTTCTGGTCTTTTCTTTTCTCTTCCATTTTACATTTTATTTTACTTTGAAAATTAGTGAAAATTTTCCTTTAAAATCGTGAACTTTTCTTATGTTCATGAACTTTCTCCAAATTCATCAAAGTTTTTTTCAAATTTGATGTATTTATTTTAAATTTGACGAACTTTTTCTAAAAATCAATTATTTTTTTCCATTTTGATGATTTGGTTTTCAAATTAGTTGTTTTTTCAGATTGCGAAGTTTTTTTTCCAAAATTGATGAACTTTTTCAATATCGATGAAGTTTTCATAATTTTTTTCGAAAAGTTAAATGGTCAAGGGTTAACACTTGATTGAATTCCTGAGCCTGCAATAGAATCTAGACGCATGCTACTGATAGTCCCACTGGACCTGCTAGTAGCAGCACGACTGCCGCCATGCATGTATGTGGGTGGTCATACGGGGATGGCCATGGAAAAATATGACAATCAAAGCGAGTGTACGAGCCGATGAAAAAAACTATGGAAACCGCGGGAGCGACTGAGATCTATATTTGCCGGCCCGGACAGATGCCTTCAGGTGGCAGCTTCCAGTTCGAGCGATATAAGCGCCGGTTAGGAGGTCGCCGAACGAGGGTGCAATCGAGCGCTTACATTTCTACATGGGTGGGGTCAGTTGATCTTGTGCGTGGACGCTAAAAAGGTCAACCGACGCCTAAGGCGTCCAATAGGAGGTTCCCAAATCGTATTCCCCACTACAACGTGGGATAGAGTTCAAATGCTCACCCCTAGGGAGGTGACACACGAGCGCCTTGTGCTACAGGCCGGCCCATTCAGCTTTTCTCCACACTCGTTTTGGGAAGGTTCTACAACCTTCTGAGAACCGGTTTCAGTTTTTCCTATCGGTTTTTAATTTTTAAATTTTTATTTGTTTTTTCCCTTTAAATTTTTGATTTGTTAACTTACTTAAAAATTTTGAACTTTTTTATAAATCATGAATATTTTTTATTCATAAAAAAAACGTCCATCAAATTTTAAAAATGTTCATAAAATTAAAAATGAGTTCATGAAATCGAAAAAATTATTTTTTGTTTAAAAACTAATAAACTCCATGTTCGTGGATGACTCTTGCCACATAGATATTTCAAATTTCTTTTTATTTCTTGTATATGGCATAGAAATATATGGATGATCCTAAATATGAATTTTCAAATCATTTTTGTACAATCTTTCATGTACTCGTAGTTCAAATTTAAATTATACCCAGTAAAGCGTGCAAATGCACTAAATGACTTAAATATAACAAATGAGCTATGAAAAGCGCTAGATTTTAACATGGAGGATTCTATGATGTATGTTAAGTGTAGAAAAAAAATTCAAGGTCAAATGATGAAGGAATTTTTAATTTGCCATCAAACTTGTTCAATTCATTCACGAAATCATGATTCTTCCTCCGAGATGGTTCGATTTCTAAAGAGTGTACATTAAAACTTTTGTGTAAGCTTCTCAACTTTTATTGTGACATACTAAGGTCATGTCATGACATCATGCTGAGTTTCATGTTTTTCAGACTTAATTTATATTTTCTCAAATTAAAAAACCAATAAATACCCTGTTCATGGTTGTCTCTTGCCACATAGATATTTGAAATTTCTTTTATTTTCTTGTATAAGGCATACAAATATGCTCGAGACCCTAGATATGTTTTGTCAAACCATTTTTCCGCACTCTTTCACATACTCGTAGTTCAAATTTGAATTATATCCATTAAATACGTAGAAATGCACCAAATGACTTAAATAGACAAAATGAGCTCTGAAAAGCACCAAGTTTAACATGGAGGAATATTCTATGGTGTATGTTCATAGTAGAAAAAAACGAGGCCAAACAATGAAGGAAATGTGAATTTGCCTTCAAACTTGGTGCATTCACCCTCGAAGCTACAAGTCTTTCTCAGACATGGTTCAATATCTAAAGAGTGTATACCAAAACTTTGATGAAATTTTCTGAATCCTTTACCACGGCACACCGATGTCATATGGTGACAACACGCCAAGGTTTGTGTTTTTCAAATCTATATTTTCTACATTTGAAAACCAATAGACCATTGAAATTTATTTTCATTGCTTGTATAAGGCATACAAATATAGTCCAGACCCTACATATTATTTTTCAAACCATTCTTGTGCACTGTTTGATGTACTCATAGTTTAAATTTGAATTATATCCATTAAATGCATTAAATTTCTTAAATATAACAAATGAGCTATGAGAAGTTTCAAATTTTAACATGGATAAATATAAGGTGTATGTTGAGCATAGAAAAAAAGGTACCTAGCATGCAGAGACGACGGTGAAGTCACGCCTACTTGATCCTGGGAAAATTTCCGGTCTATTCATTTTCAATCATGACAGTACAACGAATATAAAAAATAATAAAAATACATCCAGATTCATAGACCATCTAGTGTAGACTACAAACACTGCAGCGAACCAAAGGCGTGCTGCCGTTATTGCCCCTCCCTCGTTGTAGCCGAGCGAACTTGTAGTAGACAGTTGAGAAGTGGTTGGGCTAAGGCCTCATAGGATCATCACACCAGAATAACAACCGCCACCGATGAAGAGTAGCGGGGATCATAAGGATCCAATATGAATATACACCAACGACAATCAGATCCGAGCAGATCCACCAAAGACACATCCACCGAGGAGACACCTCCACGCACCCACGGATGATGCTAGACACATCGTTGGGACGAGGGCTAGGCGAGAAAAAATAATCTTATTCCATCTTCAGGAAGCCGCCGCCATCTCACTTTCCTGAATAGAACACAAATCCTAACAAAACTAAAAGATACATCTAAAAAAGGAGCCCTCCCGCCGAGAAGGACTAGGATCCACTGCGTCTCATGGCCCTAAGGCCACCGACCACACTACCACAACATTGACGGGAGGTAGAGGAACCCTAACCTTTTTTTAGAGAGGAGGCGTGAAAGTGTAACTTTGTTCACTCATCACTACCTTCATGCACGCACGTTCAGCATTAGCAGGCCGAATCTCACGCAACGGCCACACGACTCGGCCAGTTTATTCCATGCATGTAGCCTGCCACTAGCAAACACTTGACCCCTGTGCACGTAGACCACATCTTCACTGCATGCACTGGTTGCCTGCTCACTAAACACATGACTAATCCTGGTAACTGCACACTATAGTGGGAAGTAAGATATGTGTGATGTCATGCAACGAGTGAGGGCTTTTGGAGGCCGAGCTCCACGGAGCTCGTTTTCAAAATACAAATTTCCACAAGGTGAAATTTTTTGAAATTGTTTGTATACACTTTCACACATGTGTATTGCGTCTGTTCAAAAATTCAAAACCAAATACTTTCACACGTGGCGTACAGAAAAAAGACAAAAACGTATTTCTAAAATGGGCCAGTATTTTTTGTTGTTGGGCCGGATTTTTGTTTTTTTGTACAGCCTACAAATCACAACAAATTCAAATAATTTTCTTACACGTTCGTGCGGAAATCTATTAAGTTACCGTGGAATTTTGTTTTGAATTTTTCTGAAACTTTGAAATATAAATTTTGATTTTTTCAAAATACCGAGCTCCCTGGAGCTCGGCCTCCGTTGGCATTTTCCGGTCATGCAACATTTTATTTATTAAATTGTAGACTCATCTTGTCTTGATATGTGTGATGTTACTCATACTATGAGTAACTAGATATATTACCACATGTATGTTTTTCTTTATTAATTACTTGCTACATCATTTATTTGTCTATATATATATACAATATTACCATCTATGTTACTCCCATTATGAGTAGTCTAATGGCTGTCAATTAAACCGCCTGCGGCTTTGCACCCTCGATCTTTATCATTGCGTGTTGTGCTCTCTGCCGATCTCTGGCCGATGTGCCGTGTATATGAATAAAGTTTGCTAGTACTTAGTCTGACTAGTACTACAAGTAACATCATGCAAATCCAAAACAATAAGGTGTGCATCAAAAGCGTCCGCTCACGCGTGCCATGCCAAATATTTTTACTGTCGCTGGTATATACGTACCCCGGATAACACCTCCCCAGCGATTGCTCGCCTATGCCACATCGTAGATTTACTTCGTCTAGAAACGCACACAAGACAAGCGCCTTCTCGTCTCCCTCGTACCACCGTTCCTTTCCTTCGTCTAGAAGGAAGAAAGAGAGGAGCCTGCCTCGAGCCCCACGCACCTTCTTCTTTCCTCTCCAAAAAGTTAGTTTGTTTCGGCGATGCGCCGCGCCGCTGCCTTGTATTCCTTTTCACTCCTCTCCTTCGAGCAGATCGGCTGATAAGGCGTAGTGGCCGGAGGTTGTGGACCGGTGGAGGCGAGGTATGTGTGTGGCATGGCGTATTAGGCGGCGGTGTAGCACGGTTTCCTTCCGCTAGATCCGGCGACCTACGAGATGGCAGCGGTGGTAGGATGCTGGCGGCAGAGACGCGGATCAACATCTACCTCGACGCCGGCAAGTCAGCGGGCGGCGACCGCCCCTCCGTTCTCCTCCGCGAGCGTAGCACCACACGCCCGTCGCCCACGCCCCTCCTCCTCTACTCGTTCCTGTCTCCGTCAGGCTGGTCGCTTCCCTCCTCGATCTATTATGTCAACCTCGTTGAGATTTTCTTCTTTGCAAAATTGTCCGTCAGGCAGAGATTCTCTTCTTTGTCCATCATTCCATTTGATAATCTATACTTGCAGTTCGACTTGTTATGGATGTCTTCTTGCTGTGGCACTTGTCCGAATGACTTCGTTGAATCAGGACCATCTCCAGATATTGGAACATTGCTACCAAGATCTATTCTTTTCTGTTCTGTGTAATGTTCGTCTGGCCATTAATTGTAGCATCCATTCTTCTTGAGGAAACAACGGACACACGTGAGCAATTGTCTTTTTCTTTTCTTTTTTGAGGAACTCGTGAGCAATTCGTTGGAAGCCACAATCTTCAGGGTATCCTCCATCCCACCACTTAACTAGGCGCCTCAGCCCACAATGAAACGAACACGGTTTAAGGGGAAGTATCAGGTGATACCAACTCCCAACTGCTCCCATCCAACCAATTAAATTTTTTCAAATTTAATCATTTCAAAAAAAATCTGAAAAAATCATGGATGTTCACAACACATGTTTAGATAACCCCTAAAAAATTCAAATCAAAATTCGATCGAGAAACAAGAAAGAAAAATCTGTCATGAATAGTGTCAAAAGAAGACGAAAGTAAAAGTGACACTATTCACATCTGAATTTGTATTTTTTTTTGTTTCTCCATGTGTGTAAAGTTTTCATCTGAATTTTTTAGGGGTTGTCCACATATGTGTTGTTAACATCCATGTTTTTTTTCGGAATTTTTTGAAATGTTTAAATTTGAACTTCTCAAGTTGGTGGCATGTCATGTGTTTGTTGGTATCACTGGATATTTTCCCCACATTCCAATACCCTTATCCTAGCCCGTGACTTCTTCTCTTCGTTTCTACTCCATTCTTCCTCGACGAGAAGATCCGGCCACCACCACGCATGAACTTGACATGCCAACCGAATATGCCTATGGCTGACCACACTGGAGGCTCATGCATGCGACGCCCGTGTCGCCATCCCCGCAGGTGACCCGGGCGAAAACCTAGCCGCTGGACAACTTCTCCTCTCCGGTCCTCCCTCCCCTGGCCAACGCCGGGCAAAGCTCCTCCTGGCATTGGCGGCAACAGGGCCCTCCATTTTCTCTTGCGGGGTCTGGATGGCGGCGGGTCGTTCGGCCTACGGCGAGAGTGCGGCATTGCGGAGGCTTGGCAAAGGCAGGCGTCACATGGGTGTAGCCGGAGCTAGCTGCAATGGCGCTTGCGCGGCCGACGGACAGATCTCAAGTGCTTGTGTGCGTGGTGCACATGCGTTGTCCCAAATTAGATCTGCAGTGGTCTGAAGCGGTAGCGGATGCCCGGGCCGCGGTTCTGGTGGTGGCCTGCTCGTTGGTGCGGCGAAAGGTCGAGCACGGCTGACCATGGGTCGATGCATGAGGGGTTCTGGCCCTAGTGCCCGGATCTGACAGTCGCGGCAAAGGTTGTCATTGTATGGGCGACGATAGTAGCTGGCGCGACAGTGGGTGCTCTTTCTAGCACCCGGAATCGGGCGGCGACCTATCTTCTTCGACGGCGGCGGACTCCGTGGTGACTTGGAGACTGGATCTTGAGGTGGTGACAGCTTTCTGAGGCTGGCACCGGTATGGGACTTCCCCTCCATCAACAGATCGGGTTCGATGCGGCTCAGCAAGTGACACATGCATCTATGCCGGAGACGTTGAGCAATGCCCATCGCTGGTAGGTGCCGCATGCGGAGGCGCCGCCGGCAGATTCTACGGACGACATCTCATGCGGAGGCGTCAAGTCATGCATGCTATCGGCAGGTGCGTCATGATTGCTCTGGTGGAGGTGTCATGTTTAGCCTGTTGCTTCTGGATCTAAGGTGATGCAACAGTGGTGGGAGACATACGGTATGGGACGTCTTTGTCTTTCGATGTTTTCTCTGGAGGTATCCAGTTAGCAAGGAGTCGGTAGCCGGATAACGGATGTTAGTACAAACGGCTTCAGTGACGAGTTTATGCACTCTGGTGAAAACACAAGATCCCTGATCAGGCTATGTCGATGCGCGCCTGCGTCGTTTCCTTGCTGAAGGTGGTGGATTGAAGGTGATGATTTCTTCTTGACGGCGTAGTCTAGAAGTTGTGTATTTTTGGTTTTGATTTTGTCCAGTGGCGGATACAAGCCTAGGGTAGTTGGGGCTATAGCCCTAGGCCTAGAAATAGTAGCCTTTGGTGTTCCTTCTTATAAAATATAAACAATCACTAAAGTGCATCATTCAAGCTAGCTTAGCCCTAGGCGTAATTTGATGCTAACTCCGCCACTGATTTTGTCTTGTATCATAGGTTAGTGGCTATCTGGTGGAGTTACTATCGCGAGGCATGTGTCCTGGGGTTTTTTTCTTCGCTTTATTATCGGGTCGAAATTGTTCGGTTACCAGATTTTGCATTGTTAATAATATATGGCTGTGTGAGATTCGGGCTTATCTCCTTTTCAGAATGTAAATTAATTTTTGTCATAATTTAAGGTAGAGTGGCCGCTCTACCTTACCCGATGGGGTCCTCCGCCATTGATTGGCAGCATGGCAGATGGCACACACCAGAGTGGGCGCAATCTACGCTCGGCACCGATCGGTAGGGACAATCACGCCAAATGCCATGCAGTTAACAGTTTATAGGTAGACCGAATTGTCAAAACACAATTTTTCTCGTTGTTCCATGCCCAGCAATCCGATTGATTCACATGTCCAACGGAATTTGACACACTGTTTCAGTGTCCATGGGGAGGAAGTGTGCGTCCAGTGCACTAGTATCCCATGCTCTCGTCGCTCTAACAATAAAAGTTTGCAACCATCTGAGGAGGATCATTATTCCAAGCATTCGAGTTTCTGCCTTCCCCCATCCACCGCACCAAGACGAGTTTCATGACATCTTGATCCCCGCAAATTGATCTCCAAACTTGTGACAGACAGATGCCCATGATGGCGGAGAGAAGATCAAACTCAGGGCAATATATAGCCTTGACCACGCACGCACTTACGAGTCTGGCTACTGGAGCTGCCTCCATGCTTGGCGTGCAAGAAATGGCAAGTTGAAAATTTCCAAATCCCAAAAGCTTAGGCCCCCTTTATATTTTGACATGGTCATATTGTCCCATGATACGAGGGAAAATAATAGCACGCAATACAAAATAGTGCGGCCCCTTAAATTACGATAGCGCGCTATTAATGAGATATTGTACACTGATTTATTTAGGCTGCCATAGTGGGTAACATAACCGGTATCATGTACTTGGGACTCGCAAACATGCTTATGTAGCAGACAATTAAAGAAGAGAAAGATGATTATAGTAATATAGGTAGTATGTGTCATGCATGGCAATAAATAAGACCATCTATAATACTAATCTATGATACTATGTACTATAAATGTAGTATTATACACTAGTATCGTATGTACGATACTCCCTACTATGACCAGCCTTAGCAAGACAATTCACAACACGCTCTAGCGTGCTATTAGCGACGTATAGAGCACTATTTTTTAGTGCATGATACCCACATCGTCTTCCTTTCCCTTCTTGCTGGTCCAGTAAAACTTGCGGACCATACAAGCCATGTATGCTGACCCAAGCTCCTAGGTTCCTGCCGCCGCACCATCTATTCTTTCCTCTGTCACCCTCACCTTTATCTATTTCTCCTCCAATGCAGAGATAGGATTCGAGACGACGACGAACGTTGCGGAGAGCGTAACGTGTGTTGGGACAAATCCTAGCCTACCTCGCTCTCACACTCTGTTCGGACGAAAGTGAAAGAAGACAATTTTTTCCGACCACAAACGCATCGCCGCACGAATGGCCTCACTTTCTATCTGCCTGGGCACATACCCGGCTTGATGGCACATACTGCACTTCGATCAGTACATGAGAAGGGGTTTTTATACCCAGGCTATCACACACGCATAGCTCGCTATCATGTACGCACGCAAGCACTAATCAGCCAAACCACATTAGGCCACTTAGAGCAACTCCAACTAGCCGACCAAAACAGACACCAATTTTATTTACTTTTTGTTCGTTTAGGTCGCCTGTCTGTCCATCCGTATCCGCCTTTTCATTTAGGTCGGCCGGTGTGTTCAACAGGACATATTCGCATCGGCATCCAGTCGAAACCTGGAGGGCGAGCTCCGCACCGCCGCCCCGCCCCGCAGCAGCTCTCCCTGCCCTCCGCCCACCCCGCAGCTCGCCACCTCGCAACAGCTCACCCCGCAGCCGCAAGCTCCCGCGCCACGCCACAGCTCGCCGCATGTGCGTGCGTCGACGGAGGACATGTGCGCTGCGTTGCAGTAGCTTGCCGGGGCTGGGGCCAGCTAGCTAGACCAGAACGGATGGGCCACGGGCGTAGCTGTACTTGCGCATGTACACGCACGCATGGCATGCCCTATACGCACGCTCGTCACTGCAGATGCAAGGGTGGATGCCCGGCAGCGCGCCAGAGAGCGTCGCGTGGGAGCTTTGTGCAGTCAGAGACCGTCTTCTCGGTTTCGCTGCTGCACCTCGAGGTCGCGAGCAGGTGCCGCTCTCTCGCACCGTTGCGCCTCGAAGTCACAGGCTATTGAGTCGCACGTTCGTGCCGCTGCACCTCGTGCCTCCTTCATGCCCCTTGGCCCTAGTTGGTGCACCCCGCCATGGCGCCCGGCAAGGTCCTCGAGGCCGAGGGAGGTCGCGAAAGCGGCTGCATGGCGCGGTACGGCCAGGGCAAGCATGGGGGTGCGGCACGGCAGGGGAGGCGTCAACTGCGCCATGGCGGGGAGAGAGAGAAAGAGTTGTGTGAGTGGATGGCCGATGGGCCATGTGGGGCATGTAGCAGACGGAGGCGGACGAAAAGGACACAAAAACATCTGCTTTGTGTTCGCCTTGAACCCAAATCTGTTCTAAATTTGAAACTAAAATGGGTCTGCGTGAATATAAAATGGACAGAAAATGAAAATAGATCCACACGTTAGGCAAAGTTTTTTTCCGCACAGATGCATGCGGACGTAAAACGGACAAAATGAGTCGGTGTGTTGAAGTTGCTGTTAACAGACTAACCCACGGGCACACAACCTACTAGCCGGTCAAGCCACACACCGGCTTGATCTGTTTTGCTCTTCACTAACTACATGCACGCACACGTCCTGCTCTTGTGCTGCGTCTCCATAACAGCCGCAGGACCCAGCCAACAAGCATGCATGCAGTCCATTGCCACTAACAACTCATGAAATGCCAAGTCAAGATTAATACTAACAATCTCACCTGTAATTTTGACTTGACTTCGCTGAAGTTGTTACAGCTCCGGTCGTGGTTGTCGTCATGGCCTCCGCTACGGCCTCCACCACGCTTTACGCAACCTCCATCCTCTTTCTTGGCGACACACGCCCGACGTTTCAGCGACATACGCCATTTTCCTCGTCTCAGGTTGCGGCGACATATGCCATCTACTTCTGCTCCGGCAACACATGTCGGTGACAGCGGCAGCAACGCTCAACTCCTAAGGCCGAGACACGGCCCGAAGCTCCATCTCGCAGCCGCCGGCGAACGCCGCCATCGTCAGCACGCCTCCGGCAAGGTGAATAACACCCAAGAGACAACCAACCTCATGATACCAATTGTTGGGACAAACCCTAGCCTGCCTCGCTCTCACACTGGCTCGGACGAAGATGTAAGAAGTAGACAATTTTTTTCGGCGACAAACGCCTCGCCGCATGAGCGGCCTCACTTTCTTCCAGCCTGGGCACATACCCGGCACGGTGGCACATACCACACTTCAATCAATACATGAGGAGGGGTTTTTATACCCAGGCTAGCACACACGCCTAGCTCGCTACCACGCACGCACTAATCGGCCACACCGCATTATGCAACTAACAGTGACCCACGCACACACAACCTACTAGCTAGCATGCGTACTCGCCGGTCAAGCCGCACACCTGCTTGATCCTTTTTTTGCCCTCCACTAACTACATGCACACACACGTCCTGCGCTTGTGCTGCGTCGCCATAACAACCGCAAGACACAAGCATGGATGCAGCCCCTTGCCACTCATGAAATGCTTCTTCTTTTTTTAGAATCACAACTCATGAAATGCTAAGTCAAGATTAATATCAAGGGTGTCCGATTCTCTTTCTTGGCCTTTTCTCTTCAAGGTCCTCAAGGCCAAGGGATTTGGGGAGCGTTGGCTAAGTTGCGTGTCCATTCTTCTAAACCCGTCCTCGACTAGAATCCTGCTCAAAGGTATGTCGGGCCGGCGCATCCAGAAATAAGAGAATAAGGTCTCACCGAGCCTCCTCGGAGCTCAACGACTTTCAACCATCAGATGCGTTCGCTTGATGGAGTTTGGGTCGCCGGATCAAGCCATCAGACGTACTCTGCCGTCGGATCTGGGAGTAGCACTATAGGAATGAATAGTTACCGTTTTTTTCCCGGCCTTGCTCACTCCGCGGCTTCGACCTGGTCTCGCTAACGTGTGGGGTTGCTAGCGTGTGGGCCCCGTTCATCATTTGCAGTGGCTGGGGCGCGGCCCTTGTGGCCCGTCAGCGCTCTCCAGAGGTAAAAGATCTCGTGCCACCGCCCAAAATTTCGTATCCCACCGAGGGCAATATTGGGATTTCGCATAGCCTCACGCCTCGTGGCTTCTACGGATTCGTGGCCTTGTCCCCAATCAGCGAGACGACTAGGTTTCTATCGCCCGTCCCACTTCTCTCGTGCACCCGTCACTCCTCCTTCTCTTTGGCACAAGCAGCCGCCGCTCCTCTCCGCCTCCCTCCTCCCCACAGGATTTTGACCTGCCCCTCCCTTGTGCTAGCCTCTGACGGCCATGAAGGGCAGCGAGCTCGCCGTTGCCGTTATCGGGAGGAGAGCGACCGACGGACTTGGAGCATCCCCATCGACGGGAGGAGCGCAGGAACCGTCGGCGCCCTCTGGCGACCAGATCTTCTCCCTCGTCGGTGCCCCCGTCAAGCATGTCACATCAACGGGAGGAGATGAATCGCTGCTCTGCCCGGAGGATTGGGTCGAAGGGAGTTAGCGAGGCGGATCTGCAGCACTCGCCTCACCTCAGGTGCACTGCCCCGCCCTCTCTTTCGTTCGTTCTTTCTGACTGGCTGATTTCAGCCCCAATTTTAAAACTGGCAGGCATCAACTCAGCTGCGAATACTGCTCTGGAGCTCCAGCCTGAGGCCAGAGCCGCCGGCGCAGGAAGCGCGCGGTCACCTCCCCTTCCGCTCGAGCTGGTCGCCCTCCCGTTCGTTCTTGGATCGCTCGTTCGTGAGGTGAGCAAGTATTACCTGCCGTTTGCGTGCTATTTTCGAGAAAATTTTTGTAGCTGTAGCTGGTCTGTTCTTCCCGAGGTGGAAGAACCATCTGGGCGGTAGATGCGGAAAACCCACGGATTTTGTTACATGGATGTGGTTGCGTGGAGGGCATCCTGTTCTTGTCATTCTGCATATATTTTTCTTTCTTTGGTCCATGTTCTTGTTCTCCCGGTGTTCCGTCTCCTGCAGGAGGTTCTGATCTTGCACGGATTGCAGGAGGAGAAGCGAGTGTCAAGATCTTACTCGCCTGGCCGTGCTCGGGGGGAAGCCATATGCGGAATTGACCTCCGAAAATGGAGGAATCGAGGCCGAGGAGGGCGCAGCCGGCGCCGACGAGGATCCAGACCGTGCCGAGATCTACGGGAAAAACTATGTGTAGATACATTCATTTTCATAGCTAGAGACGCGTTATTTCATCTCTAGGCAAAACTAGAGTCGATTTAGTAAAGCGTCCTTCGAGCGTCTCCCCACGGACCGTCTCAAAAGAGGTAGGCATGCTTTGTTAGCGTGTCTACGTGGTATGAGACGCTATATTGGGTCGTTCAAAATCATCTCTACAAAAATAGAGACGTTCTATTACACGCTTGTATCACGCCTCTACTCATGTGGGCCCATTGCTTATAGACGCTATGTTGAGACGTCATATTTGCCTCTTAATGTGAATAAGCTTGTTTGTGGCTATGCGGTATTTTACTTTAATCGGTATTTGATTATTAATATTACCTTGTATTCCTCATTTCAAATTCAGTTACTTTATTATGATAGGGATGGATGTTTAGATTGATCAAATATCAATATATAAAGGCATCAATCCACATCAGCAATTGCATTCGCAAGCAATCCATTCTTAGAATTAGCATCCTTTGTACCAAATATAGGAACAAATACATCCACTAAAAGTGTATGGAAACATGGAGTTCACAACTGAATCAGATCAAACATTCATGTGAAATATGTAAATAATTAAAAGATACTACAAACTAGAACTAAGCTTTCCATAGATTATACATAATATGTGTTCATTTAAAGACTAATTCTTGTGTGGTTGCTCCTTGCTCCTGCAATGCATTCCAATTCTAAATTCTCAGCTACCCTGGAAGAAAAAAATTAACAGAGAGAAGTTTAGAACATAAGCTTTTGGATTGGTGCAAGATGAAATGTTCTATGATGAAACTGTGAGAGATGTTCCCTGCAAATGTCTTGACGTTGTCTTGGAGCACAAATGTCTTAGGTTGTGTTGGAGTGGTCAGCTTTGGCTTTTTGACCTAAAATGTTTCAAAGTTGTAACAGATTGGCAGGCAAACAACAATTGGCATAACCATGCAAGCGTATGTGATTGAATTGACTCAAACTATATCTAGTTTGGATATATTTCAAAATGTACATAATTTGGCTTGTTCCGATCTTACTCATGCCTAATTAAGATGCAGAAAGACTTCCACAAATGGTAAAATTATGAAACATACTAAGCATCTACGTAGCTAAAGTAAAGAAAAGCATGAAAACAATATGTACAGTTAATTAGTGGTGAAACAAGAAGTACGCCCTGTCTGCTGCACACAGTCATGTGAAGCCATGTATAACTAATAAAGTGCAGACCACATAGACATGTCATTTTGCTTCGTAAGTAGTAGGGCAAGCCAACAGACGCTGGTTTGCGAAAGCTAAAGCTATACATAGTTAATCAAAGATGAGGTATTTGATAAAATGACAACACTTTTCCTCGTACATTTATCATATGACCCACCTTTCTTTTTTTTTTGATAAAATTGCACATGCTTCATTGATAGCTAGACAAAATGGCACAAGCGAAACTTTTTCCTCTATTTCTACATATGGGCCCGCACATCAGATTATTTGGGACGGTTTTGCCCTTTAGCTTGTTTCCTCTAGTTCAATTAAACCTATCAGTCGATACAAGAAACAGGCACGAGACAGGAGGATAGGAAGAACAGCTCTGCCGTCCTTCCTATTGACAAGCTGTGCGTTCCCCATTGCCATCTCGCCATGCTTAGCCCGTTCTCGTGCCATCGCCTCGCCGCAGCTTTTCCCCTTTGTCTCCAACAAACAGTGGCCACTTTTTCAGACCGTGCAGTTTGATTCCTGCTCTCAAGTCCTCCTATCCTCGCAACTCCACATCCCTACCCCATGTTGTGAAGTGTGCCATATCATGTGTATGTTGATTACATCCCTACATGCTGCCAAAGTGTGCTACCTAAATATCTGAATCAACAAGCATCCATATCCTGTTGTTGTCAGAAGCTGCAACTAAGCTAGCAACTCGTAGCAATATTTAGAGCCAATTACTTTCTTCAGGCAGCAACTACGTCCGTTACAAAGATAGCATCGAGCAAGTACAAAAGCTACAGCTAGCCAGTAGCTTTAGCGACGTGAGCGAACAACGCACGCTCTAGCAGGCCGAGCGACCAATGCAAGCGAGCGAACCACAAGAGGGACACCCAATATGGTGCACGGCAGCGTCGACATCAGGGCATAAGAGAGGGTCACGCGGCGGCATTAAGAAGATGTCAAGGCACACTTCGAAAGAACAGCGCGGCGAGAGCAAGAAGCGGTGCTTGCCTTCCGCCGCTTGGCGAGGGTGCATCGAGGTCACCACGAGACATTCACGCCTCCCCCTCCACATGAATGGACGGGTGGGCAGAGCACGGCAAGGCGACGGCGGGAGAAGAGCAGCGCCTGGGAGGAAGGATGGCGAGGTGGCGGCCCTGTTGTTCCTCTCCTTCTGTCTCGCGGCTAATTTTGGTGCAGGAAGGCAAAATCGTCCCAAATAATGTAACGTGCAGGCTCTTTGATCTAGAAATAGAGGAAAAAGATCAGTTTGTGCCCTTTTGGCCAACTATCAGTCTAAAGTGTGCCATTTTATCAAAGAAAGTGAAAGGTGTGTCATAGGATCAAAGTATGAGGAAAATTGTGTCATTTTATTAAATTGCTCTTAAAAGATGCGGGTAGGAATCATGTTGTGATAGCAGATTAAAGTGAAGCTCTCTTACAACAAGCAAATGCAACCAGCTTAATGGCAAGTCATTCTATCATACTGGCATAATGGGATTCGAGGTAGCACCTGCTAGTAAACCAGATTAATGTACTCGCTCCTTTTCCGCTAAAAGGGCGAACTACCGATTCGTAAGTTACAGGGTGGGATAAAGAACAGAAAATGTGTACACAAGTTGCAGGACGCACCACCAATGTGATTGCTCCATCAGATCTGAATCTGATACATGAGTTCCCTGATTAATGCTGGTTGGTCCTAATGGTGAGATTTGTTGACAACTAATCTGGATATAAGAGGCGTGAGATGCGTAAATGAAAGATGTATTGTTATGATGGTAAACTGTAGAGCAGATGGGATTCGAGGGAGCACCTGCTTGATTACTGTATAATGGTAAATTGTACAGCAGATGGGATTCGAGGGTGCACCGGCTTGATGTGGCAGAATTTTGGCAGGAGGATGACGCCGGCCTGGACCCGGCTTGCGGACGTTGAGGACGACGCCAAGAGAGGTGCGGCCTGGGGACGAGGAGGACAAGGGAAGCCGGCCGGGCACTGACTGGTGAGGTCGTCGACGGAGGAGACCAGACGTAGCCGGCAGAGCGCACCGCTCGGGGTGAGGCTTGGAGCCGCCGCAGATTGGATATGGTGGGTTGAAGAAATTGGGAGCGGAAAAGATTGGGTGCGTGGGAGACGACCCCACGATTATACTATTAGTTAGTGAAAAAACAAATCCAAAACAAACGCGGGATCCATCCATAAAAAAAGCGGTAAACCAAAACGAATTTGGGAGCACCAAAATTTTAGTCCAAAGATAAAGCCGCGTATGAAACGTCTCAAAATTCGTCCCTAACTTATTTAAAATATTTATTTATTTTATAAATGGGAGTACCTAGAACTCATCTAGATGAGACGTAATTTGGTCTCATTCACCTAAAAAACAAGAATGGATACAACCCACGTCAGCACACACGCATCTTCTAGCATCACATCCAATGGCTATAAAAAATGAATGAGACCAAATTAAATCTCATCTAGATGAGTTCTAGCAAAACTGTTTATAAATACCTAGTTCTTATAATAATTTTGCAGCGTCTTTCAATCGTCTTAAGAAGCGTCTTTATTTTGCTAGTATCCATGGATGTAGAGGCGAAACTAAAAACGTCCTAGAAAAAGCGACCTTACTCGACAATTTTGTTGTAGCGATCGCCGTCACGCCGGAGGGCTTCTGGTGCTGCCCCACGCCGACGACGCTGCACAAGAGCCTCAAGAACCCGCATCACCACCACGGCCATGGCGGCGGCAACAGCCACAGCCATAGCCATAGCCACAGCAAGCAGCAGCGCAAGATCCCATCGGTGCCCCCGTCCGTGGCGCCCTCCGTGCAAAACGAGCCCTCCGTGCAGAATGCGCCTTCCGTGACCGACAAGCTATGCCCCATCCATGTGTGTTATGTCAGAATTTAAAACCGCTAGCACTGATTTTCAGAGAGTGTGCTTACAAGACTGCTTAATTTCTTCTCACGTAGTGTGATTATGATTTGCTTTCTACAGATTTTTTAAGTATCCGATTGGTTGAGTGCTTTGAACATGTACACCTAAGTATCCGTTCACCCTTTTGTATTATCTAAATCAGTGTGACTGTTTTAGTACCTTAACCCTGAATCGCGTTGTGATTCATGGTCTTTATTTCAAGTGATAAGAGCTGTGATTGACTCACTAGGGTGACCATGTCTTAGTGAGAAGCACCGTAGTAGCCTTTTTGTAAGTGGACAAGAGATATCATTGTTCGTGGCTTTATACATTTTTAGATAAATGGATCTAATTATGGAAGTAACTATGGTATCTACATAGATTACATGTTTGCTCATATTTGCCTTGTGTTTTAGGCCAAAGGGGCAGATGTTAGAGATGCCCTCCTAGCAGCAGGTGAATACCACCTCATGTCAATCATCTAACATTTCCATAACAAATTTGCATCCATTTCTTTAGATACCGCCGAGGGAGCGGATGATGGAGGCGGTCTGCAGATGGCGTGCGAGTCAAGGAGGTCCACCGCAAGCGGCCGATGATGGGCGCACCGTGGATGACATCTCCGGTGGAAAGATGCATCCATGCCCGGCCACCTCTCCACCATGACGTGCCAGCCAGTTCTCTCTTGCCCCTCCTTCTACACTGGATCGCCGCCTCACCCACCAGTAAGGCTCTCTCCACTCCCTGATCTCTATTCGTTCCATCGTCTTAGCTTACAGGGCCTAGTTTGGTACTGGTCAGGAGGTGGCGAGGTACTAGATCCTCTACCATCATAGCTCCGATTGTAAAACAGAATACATCCAAAGCTATCTGAGATGGACAAGCAACCATAGCCATCGGCAATGCCTTTTTAGGTTTTCCCTTGTATTAACTGCAAGTTATGCTCGCTATTGGTTCAGTGTCCAAACAGTTTCATGTCAGATTTAGTAGTATAATTAGGTGACAGAAGAAATTAGACAGAGGCCGGTTTGATCCATACACATATGGACTGACGGCGACAACTACATGACTTATTCAGAGATTTACGTCCGCTTCTCAAAACCACAGAGTAGGTCGTGCCATATCGTGTTTGTTACTTGGTCCTGTCCTTTCTTCGACTAGGCACCTTCGCAACCACTTGAGCGGCAGTGTAGCACCATATCTCAGGCTAGAACAGAGGGCTATTGTTCTTACCCATTTGCCACCTAATTTATATGGTTATGCTATGAACCATTCTTCGTAAGGTGGCCTCAGAGGAGTTTGGAGTGTCCAGGGGAAGGAGAAGCGAAGATAAGGATACCTGGTGGTGGAATGATGATGTCTAGAATGCGATTAAAGAGAAGAAAGATTGCTTCAGATGCCTATACCTGGATAGGAGTGCAGAAAACATAGAGAAGTACAAGATGGCGAAGAAGGCTGCAAAGCAAGCTGTTGGTGAAGCAAGGGGTCGGGCATATGAGGACCTCTACCAACGGTTAGGCATGAAGGAAGGCGAAAGGGATATCTATAAGATGGCCAAGATCCGAGAGAGGAAGACGAGGGATATTGGCCAAGTCAAATGCATCAAGGACGGAGCATGCCAACTCTTGGTGAAGGACGAGGAGATTAAGCATAGATGGCGGGAGTACTTCGACAAGCTCTTCAATGGGGAGAATGAGAGTTCTACCATTGAACTGGATGACTCCTTTGATGAGACCAGCACACGTTTTGTGCGGCGAATCCAGCAGTCTGAGATCAAGGAGGCTTTAAAAAGGATGAAAGGAGGCAAGGCGATGGGCCCTGATTGTATCCCCATTAAGGTGTGGAAAGGTCTCGGGGACATAGCGATAGTATGGCTAACCAAGCTTTTCAACCTCATTTTTCGGGCAAACAAATGCTAGAAGAATGGAGATGGAGTATATTAGTACAAATCTTCAAGAACAGGGGGGATGTTCAGAGTTGTACTAATTACCATGGAATTAAGCTGATGAGCCATACAATGAAGCTTTAGGAGAGAGTCTTTGAGCACCGCTTAAGAAGAATGACAAGCGTGACAAAAAATCAGTTTGGTTTCATGCCTGGGAGGTCGACCATGGAAGCCATTTTCTTGGTACGACAACTTATGGAGAGATATAGGGAGCAAAAGAAGGACTTGCATATGGTGTTCATTGACTTGGAGAATGCCTATGATAAGATACCGTGTAATGTCATGTGGTGGGCCTTGGAGAAACACAAAGTCCCAGCAAAGTACATTACCCTCATCAAGGACATGTACGTTAATGTTGTGACAAGTGTTCGAACAAGTGATGCCGACACTAATGACTTCCCGATTAAGATAGGACCGCATCAGGGGTCAGCTTTGAGCCCTTATCTTTTTTGCATTAGTGATGGATGAGGCCACAAGGGATATACAAGGAGATATCCCATGATGTATGCTCTTTGCGGATGATGTGGTGCTAGTTGACGATAGTCAGACGGGGGTAAATAGGAAGTTAGAGTTATGGAGACAAACCTTGGAATCGAAAGGGTTTAGGCTTAGTAGAACTAAAATCGAGTACATGATGTGTGATTTCAGTACTACTAGGTGTGAGGAGGAGGAGGTTAGCCTTGACGGCCAGGTGGTACCCCAGAAGGACACCTTTCGGTATTTGGGGTCAATGATGCAGGAGGATGGGGTATTGATGAAGATGTGAACCACCGAATCAAAGCCGAATGGATGAAGTGGCGCCAAGCTTCTGGCATTCTCTGTGACAAGAGAGTGCCACAAAAGCTAAAAGGCAAGTTCTACAGGACGACAGTTCGACCCGCAATGTTGTATGGCGCTGAGTGTTGGCCGACTAAAAGGCGACATGTTCAACAGTTAGGTGTGGCGGAGATGCGTATGTTGAGATGTATGTGTGGCCACACGAGGAAGGATCGAGTCCGAAATGATGATATACGAGATAGAGTTGGGGTAGCACCAATTGAAGAGAAGCTTGTCCAACATCGTCTGAGATGGTTTGGGCATATTCAACGCAGGCCTCCAGAAGCTCCAGTGCATAGCGGACGGCTAAAGCGCGCGGAGAATGTCAAGAGAGGGCGGGGTAGACCGAATTTGACATGAGAGGAGTCCGTTAAGAGAGACCTGAAGGATTGAAGTATCACCAAAGAGCTAGCTATGGACAGGGGTGCATGGAAGCTTGCTATCCATGTGCTAGAGCCATGAGTTGGTTGCGAGATCTTATGGGTTTCACCTCTAGCCTACCCCAACTTGTTTGGGACTAAAGGCTTTGTTGTTGTTGTTGTTGTTGTTGTTGTTGTTGTTGTTGTTGTTGTTGTTGTTGTTGTTGTTGTTGTTGTTGTATGCTATGAACCAGTCCTATTTGGCAAAAGATTGCATCACTGTATACCATAGAAGAACCATCTAAACCAGTTATCCTCGACTACCGGTATAATTTTCTTTTGGTGTATCATCCTATCTTTGAACAGAGGGCTACTATTCTTACTCATTTGCCGCCTAATTTATATGTATAACTGATTTATATGGTTATTCTATGACATAGCTGATTGGTTCTGCTATGATCCAATCCCTATTTTATATGGTTCTTCTATGCTATCTTTTGAACTAGGCGTAGGCGTTTGTGTAAAAATATGTGTTATGATTTGGTGTTGTTGTAGGTCCGAGAGGGGGCAGAAGAGAAAGACATTTGCACTCACCAGTAAGTTGCGCAAGGCTACAACCTCCCTCTATGAGTACTGCCTCAGCTACGACCTCCCTCGGGGAGTTCCATCTTCCTCCTGCTCCTCTGCTTCGGCTACTGTATGGGACATGGTCGTGGCTATGTTGATGTGGTGCTCATCTGGTTGATGCTCTATGCCCTGCTCATGCATTAGTTCCTACACATAAATCCCCAAGACCAATTTTGGTTGATGCTAAAATGTGATGAGGTGGGGGTGCGGCAGTCTGCATCCATGCGCTGCTCGGCGTCAACAGGTCGTCGGCACAGATCCTCGTGCCCATGCCTTTCAACACGCCACAGCTCTTGCCCACAGATCCTCGAGTATTGATTGGCATGCCTTTGCGCTACAAAAAAATACACTTCCGTGATGATACGTGTTTGTCACAGTAGGTCGCTTTTTTGTCATGCATGTACATCCATGACAAATTTATGACAGAATCAAGATAGTCATACCTGTGCTGTCGTAGAAGTGTTCCATGACATTACCAAAATTATCATCACGGAAGTGTCCACTTCCATGACGATAAATCGCACGTCACAGAAGTGCTTTCGTCAAGGGTGACCGACACGAGGCATCCACCGTAACGGAACGCTGTTAAGCTATCGGGTCGGGTTTTGGATTTGATAACCCGTTAACAGCCCCAACCAACGGGGATTTTCCACGTGTAAAATCATTAGTGGCTGGAGGACACACGTGTCAACTCATCCAATGGGCGAGACGCGCCTATGATATGTTGACACGTGGACCGGCCCATCAAGTTTAAATGGGCCGGCCCAACTGAAGGCCCACAAGATTTTGCGGACCATAATGGGCCGGCCCAGCTAAAGGCCCGTGAGATTTTGCGAACCATAATGGGCTGGCCCAGCTAAAGGCCCACAAGATTTTGCGGGCCATAATGGGTCGGCCCAGGTAAAGGCCCACAAGATTTTTTTTGTGCCATAATGGGCTAGCCCAGGTAAAGCCCACAAGATTTTGCGGGCCATAATGGGTCGGCCCAGCTAAAGGCCCACGAGATTTTTTTTGTGCCATAATGGGCCGACCTAGGTAAAGCCCAAAAGATTCTTGCGGGTCATAATGGGCCGGCCCAGCTAAAGGCCCACGAGATTTTTTTGTGCCATAATGGGCTGACCTAGGTAAAGCCCAGAAGATTCTTGCGGGTCATAATGGGCCGGCCCAGCTAAAGGCCCATGAGATTTCGCCGACATTAATGGGCCGGCCCAGCTGTAGGCCCACAAGATTTTGAGGACCCTAGTAGGCCGGCCCATTAACTGGCTGCCATGTTTTGGGCCAAATGCCGGCCCATATTTGATCCAGTCCATTAATGGCTTGCCACGCTCCGGGCCTAATAATGGCCCATATGAGATCCGGCCCGTTAAAAGCCTACCACGTTTTGGGCCAAACTACGACCCAGATCAGGTCCGACCCTTTAAGAGGCTCTGGGCTCAATTATGGCCCATATCAGATTCGGCCCGTCAACTGGACACTATACTTTTGGGCCCACTTGCTAAAGGCCCACTTAGTAATTCGGCCTGATATTAGTTTTGGCCTGTTCAGTGCCTGTTTAACATTTCGGCCCTATATTAATTTCGGCCTGTTAAAAGCCCGTCATATGGTTGGGCCTAACTACGGCCCTGTTTGCATCCGGCCTGCTCGCAGCCGATATCTGATTGGGCCAAACAAGGACCGAGACAATTTTGGCCTGTTAAAAGCCCGTGATTTGATTCGCACAATCATGGGCCGGGGTTCATTTCGGTTTGCTGCGTAACTAGTATGAATTAAGAACAAACCTACTCTATACAATAAAGAAATTACGGCATAGTAACTTAGAATAAACCTACACTATACAATAAAGGGTTTAAGGTATATTACATCCACTGGGCATCGAAGTTCGCCACCAGTGATCATAAAGCGCAACGAAGAAGCAGATTACAAAAACTGGGCACCATTGCAGCATAAAAAATAATACTAAATCGAGACCACTTCCAAGACAGTTCAAGAAAGGTTAGCCTTGCGGGGGAACTGCTGCGCAAGCTGCTGAGCAAGGCTGTGAGACCAGCCTAGCATGTCGGTCATAGCTTCCAGGTGTAGCTGTTTAGCGATGAGGTTCTCATTGGTGTTCTCCGTAATCTTTCTTAGAGATAGGACTTCAAGTCGAAGTTGAGTTGCAGAATGCCTTTCTGCTAGAACTTGGGACTGAAGAAGTCGAACTGATTTAGACAACGAATTCTGTGAGCTTGTCTAACTGTTAGTCTCAAGTAACTTGAACACTACATCAAGACAAGACTTTAGGGTTGTCTCGCTATCTTCAAGATGTTTTGCCTTCTTTGCTGCAATATATGTTGGGTTTGTCTCACAGCCTTCAGCAGACTTGTGCATGCCATCAGGCATATCACCCTGAAACAAAGCAGAGAGATGATAGGTTTTCCACGTGTATAAACAAAGATGATAACTGTTCTGTCAATTCTATCCAATTTCAAATTAGAAAATAAAGAATATGTTCAAAATATCAATAGCATAATTCGGCATTGTTCATAATGTGGGGAGCTTCACCACACTACTGGATTACCATGTCAACATAACAAGCATAGATGAAGGGCAAAGAAAATCATTGTATCTATTTTGGATAATGTGCATGGCATGTTGTTCATATTATCAGCCACATGAGTAAGATAAAACAGGAGATGACAAGGTGCAAACGTGGGCTGCTTCACCACACACTAGATTATAGATCCACAAGAACAAGCATACATATAGGGAGTATTAAGTAATGTGCATGGTATGAATAAGGAATTTGGTTTTACAAGTAAAACTTAGAACTTACGGTTCTTAAAGTTAGGGAACGTAGTAATTTCAAAATTTTCCTACGCACACGCAAGATCATGGTGATGCATAGCAACGAGAGGGGAGAGTGTGATCTACGTACCCTCGTAGACTGACAGCAGAAGCGTTATAACAACACGGTTGATGTAGTCGTACGTCTTCACGGCCGGACCGATCAAGCACCGAAACTACGGCACCTCCGAGTTTTAGCACACGTTCAGCTCGATGACGATCCCCGGACTCCGATCCAGCAAAGTGTCGGGGAAGAGTTCCGTCAGCACGATGGCGAGGTGACGATCTTGATGTTCTACCGTCACAGGGCTTCGCATAAGCACCGCTACAATATTATCGAGGATTATGGTGGAAGGGGGCACCGCACACGGCTAAGAAAACGATCACATGGATCAACTTGTGTGTCTAGGGGTGCCCCCTACCCCCGTATATAAAGGAGAAAGGGGAGGAGGCCGGCCGGCCCTAGGGCGCGCCAAGGAGGAGGAGTCCTCCTCCTAGTAGGAGTAGGACTCCCCTCTTTCCTACTCCTACTAGGAGGGGGAAAGGAAGGGGGAGAGGGAGAAGGAAAGGGGGGCACCGCCCCCCCTCTCCTAGTCCAATTTGGACCAGAGGGGGAGGGGGCGTGCGGCCCACCCTGGCCGCCCCTCTCTCTCTCCACTAGGGCCCATAAGGCCCATTACTTCTCCCGTGGGGGTTCCGGTAACCCTCCGGCACTCCGGTTTTCTCCGAAATCACCCGAAACTCTTATCCAGAAATTCTATATCATTTCCGATTAGTAATATGTCATCTACATATAATATCAGAAATGCTACAGAGCTCCCACTCACTTTCTTGTAAATACAGGCTTCTCCAAAAGTCTGTACAAAACCAAATGCTTTGATCACACTATCAAAGCGTTTATTCCAACCCCGAGAGGCTTGCACCAGTCCATAAATGGATCTCTGGAGCTTGCACACTTTGTTAGCTCCCTTTGGATCGACAAAACCTTCTGGCTGCATCATATACAACTCTTCTTCCAGAAATCCATTCAGGAATGCAGTTTTGACATCCATCTGCCAAATTTCATAATCATAAAATGTGGCAATTGCTAACATGATTCGGACAGACTTAAGCATCGCTATGGGTGAGAAGGTCTCATCGTAGTCAATCCCTTGAACTTGTCGAAAACCTTTTGCGACAAGTCGAGCTTTGTAGACAGTAACATTACCGTCAGCATCAGTCTTCTTCTTGAAGATCCATTTATTCTCAATTGCTTGCCGATCTTTGGGCAAGTCAACCAAAGTCCACACTTTGTTCTCATACATGGATCCCATCTCAGATTTCATGGCTTCAAGCCATTTTGCGAAATCTGGGCTCACCATCGCTTCTCCATAGTTCGTAGGTTCATCATGATATAGTAGCATGACTTCCAGAACAGGATTACCGTACCACTCTGGTGCGGATCTTACTCTGGTTGATCTACGAGGTTCAGTAGTATCTTGTTCTGAAGTTTCATGATCATCATCATTAGCTTCCTCACTAATTGGTGTAGGTGTCACAGAAACCGGTTTCTGTGATGTACTACTTTCCAATAAGGGAGCAGGTACAGTTACCTCATCAAGTTCTACTTTCCTCCCACTCACTTCTTTCGAGAGAAACTCCTTCTCTAGAAAGTTTCCGAATTTAGCAACAAAAGTCTTGCCTTCGGATCTGTGATAGAAGGTGTATCCAGTAGTTTCTTTTGGATATCCTATGAAGACACATTTCTCCTATTTGGGTTCAAGCTTATCAGGTTGAAGCTTTTTCACATAAGCATCACAGCCCCAAACTTTCAGAAACGACAACTTTGGTTTCTTGCCAAACCACAGTTCATAAGGCATCGTCTCAATGGATTTTGATGGTGCCCGATTTAACGTGAATGCGGCCGTCTCTAGAGCATAACCCCAAAACGATAGCGGTAAATCAATAAGAGACATCATAGATCGCACCATATCTAGTAAAGTACGATTATGACGTTCGGACACACCATTACGCTGTGGTGTTCCGGGTGGCGTGAGCTGCGAAACTATTCCGCATTGTTTCAAATGTACACCAAACTCGTAACTCTAATATTCTCCTCCACGATCAGATCGTAGGAATTTTATTTTCTTGTTACGATGATTTTCAACTTCACTCTGAAATTCTTTGAACTTTTCAAATGTTTCAGACTTATGTTTCATTAAGTAGATATACCCATATCTGCTTAAGTCATCTGTGAAGGTGAGAAAATAATGATATCCGCCATGAGCCTCAACATTCATCGGACCACATACATCTGTATGTATGATTTCCAACAAATCTGTTGCTCTCTCCATAGTATCGGAGAATGGTGTTTTTGTCATCTTACCCATAAGGCACGGTTCGCAAGTACCAAGTGATTCATAATCAACTGGTTCCAAAAGTCCATCAGTATGGAGTTTCTTCATGTGCTTTATACCGATATGACCTAAACGGCAGTGCCACAAATAAGTTGCACTATCATTATCAACTCTGCATCTTTTGGCTTCAACATTATGAATATGTGTGTCACTACTATCGAGATTTAATAAGAATAGACCATTCTTCATGGGTGCATGACCATAAAAGATTTTACTCATAAAAATAGAACAACCACTATTCTCTTATTTAAATGAATAACCGTCTCGCATCAAACAAGATCCAGATATAATGTTCATGCTCAACGCTGGCACCAAATAACAATTATTTAGGTCTAATACTAATCCCGAAGGTAGATGTAGAGGTAGCGTGCCGACCGCGATCACATCGACTTTGAAACCATTTCCCACGCGCATCGTCACCTCGTCCTTAGCCAATCTTCGCTTAATCCGTAGTCCCTGTTTCGAGTTGCAAATGTTAGCAACAGAACCAGTATCAAATACCCAGGTGCTACTGCGAGCATTAGTAAGGTACACATCAATAACATGTATATCGCATATACCTTTGTTCACCTTGCCATCCTTCTTATCCGCCACATACTTGGGGCAGTTCCGCTTCTAGTGACCAGTCTGCTTGCAGTAGAAGCACTCAGTTTCAGGCTTAGGTCCAAATTTGGGTTTCTTCTCTTGAGCAGCAACTTGCTTGCTGTTCTTTTTGAAGTTCCCCTTCTTCTTCCCTTTGCCCTTTTTCTTGAAACTAGTGGTCTTGTTGACCATCAACACTTGATGCTCCTTCTTGATTTCTACCTCCGCAGCTTTCAGCATTGCGAAGAGCTCGGGAATAGTCTTATTCATCCCTTGCATATTATAGTTCATCACGAAGCTCTTGTAGCTAGGTGGCAGTGATTGGAGAATTCTGTCAATGACGCAATCATCTGGAAGATTAACTCCCAATTGAATCAAGTGATTATTATACCCAGACATTTTGAGTATATGCTCACTGACAGAACTATTCTCCTCCATCTTGCAGCTATAGAACTTATTGGAGACTTCATATCTCTCAATCCGGGCATTTGCTTGAAATATTAACTTAAACTCCTGGAACATCTCATATGCTCCATGACGTTCAAAATGTCGTTGAAGTCCCGATTCTAAGTCATAAAGCATGGCACACTGAACTATCGAGTAGTCATCAGCTTTGCTCTGCCAGACGTTCATAACATCTGGTGTTGCTCCAGCAGTAGGCCTGGCACCCAGCGGTGCTTCCAGGATGTAATTCTTCTGTGCAGCAATGAGGATAATCCTCAATTTACGGACCCAGTCCATGTAATTGCTACCATCATCTTTCAACTTTGCTTTCTCAAGGAACGCATTAAAATTCAATGGAACAACAGCACGGGCCACCTATCTACAATCAAACATAAACAAGCAAGATACTATCAGGTACTAAGTTCATGATAAAATTTAAGTTCAATTAATCATATTACTAAACAACTCCCACTTAGATAGACATCCCTCTAATCCTCTAAGTAAGCACGTGATCCAAATCAACTAAACCATGTCCAATCATCATGTGAGATGGAGTAGTTTCATTGGTGAACATCACTATGTTGATCATATCTACTATATGATTCACGCTCGACCTTTCGGTCTCCGTGTTCCGAGGCCATATCTGTATATGCTTGGCTCGTCAAGTATAACCTGAGTATTCCACATGTGCAACTATTTTGCACCTGTTGTATTTGAACGTAGAGCCTATCACACCCGATCATCACGTGGTGTCTCAGCACGAAGAACTTTCGCAACGGTGCATACTCAGGGAGAACACTTCTTGATAATTAGTGAGAGATCATCTTAAAATGCTACCGTCAATCAAAGCAAGATAAGATGCATAAAAGATAAACATCACATGCAATCAATATAAGTGATATGATATGGCCATCATCATCTTGTGCTTGTGATCTCCATCTTCGAAGCACCGTCATGATCACCATCGTCACCGGCGCGACACCTTGATCACCATCGCAACATCGTTGTCGTCTCGCCAATCTTATGCTTCCACGACTATCGCTACCGCTTAGTGATAAAGTAAAGCATTACAGCGCAATTGCATTGCATACAACAAAGCGACAACCATATGGCTCCTGCCAGTTGCCGATAACTCGGTTACAAAACATGATCATGTCATACAATAAAATTTAGCATCATGTCTTGACCATATCACATCACAACATGCCCAGCAAAAACAAGTTAGACGTCTTCTACTTTGTTGTTGCAAGTTTTACGTGGCTGCTACGGGCTTAAGCAAGAACCAATCTTACCTACGCATCAAA